>NW_026863584.1:0-74501 GCF_026571515.1 Ruditapes philippinarum
TATTATTATTATTATTATTATTTTTTATTTATTTATTTATTTATTTATTTATTTATTTATTTATTGTTATTTATTTATTGTTTCAGCTATACTGATTAAGAAAGGCCTTGTAACCCTCCGAGCACGAGAACCACATACTGTACAAAGTAAGGCGCTTTTATCTGTAAAAGTTTATTATAAAAATTTTGTTGTACTCAAAAAAGAGGGTACCAATATGTAAATATAAATACAATATTTTAAGGTTTAAAATACGAGGCTATGCAAATTATCGATAAAAAGCGTTCTGTAGCGTACCTTAGTTTTGATGAATCATTAAAATTTAAAAATAGAATAAAAAACAAATGTAAACGCGCAAACGTGAAATACTAAGGATTTTCCATATTCTATTTTTAGCATAAAGACATTCTTTAAGCTGACTCAGGACTGATCACACGCGGAATATCTGGTTCACGAAGGTAATTTGATTATTATTATGTTTAACAATAAGCTGTGCAATAATGAATTTAGTGTGACGTAAATAAGAGTGCATTAGATTGAGATAATTATATATCAAGATTATTTAAACTGCCGTTTGCATACCAATAAATATATATTACATTCTGTCAATTAAAATTTACCGTAATGTATCCAAAAATGTCGCCAAAAGCCTGGTTAATTTGTCAACCTTTCAAAGAAATCTAATCATCACGGGGGAGGAACTGTTACACGAGGGATGGAGTTCTTATGTTGACTTGTCAGGAGTTCTTGTGATAAATGTCACGGAGTTCGTCGGAAAACATTTGTATATACTACAAAAATACTCCTCAAAAATGATAATTTTCATCTTTAAAAGGTGAGTTTTGCATGTTTTGGGTGCTGAATTAAACTTTGACACAAAATACAAGATGTTATCATAAGAACGAACTCCATCCTTCGTGTAACAGTTCCTCCCCCGTGATCATAAGCTATTCATGACCTCGACATGCTCACCTGGCTGTTTTAGTTCAGTGTTAATCTACTGTTAGGCATATATGTTCGTGGGTCAAAGTAGACCCTGGCGGTATTCGTGCCCACAACGGTGAGGGGCAAGTGGTTAATAGTCAAGAAGCTTAACCACTCTGTCATGAACGCTTCGTTTACAGCATGTTCTCCTAATCTATACAGGGGGTCGAACGTATAGCGGTGCGATACTCCTTTAAGCGAGATGAATTCATGCGATACGCCCTAATGGCGGACGGGAGCGAAAACGAAAGTGGGTGTGAGCATGTTTTTTTCCAAATATTTGTTGTCTGTTGTAATTTTTTGAAAAATAGCATTGTGCATGCTGATCAGAACTTATAATTGTGCATGATTGTCAAAATAAAATACTAAATGTTATAGAATTGAGGAAGTTATTGAGGTATTTGTTGCTGCAAATTAAACCGTCAACCTGATATGCACATGCAAATGAATAATGTATCAGTCGTTTTAAAATGAGATATTCGATTACTTTAAGTCCCAATATGTTTGATTTTGAAAAGAAAACGATATTCAAGAGTAGTTTTCCATATCTATCCGAAAATATATAAAATATTTTCAGTTTTCTTACTGTACGCCTAATATTTGGTCCGATAAATCAACTGTACGCACAAATGTTGGTATGTTTTTCTGTATCAACTTCCTCATTACAGTACATTCTTATTCAATATTGATGAAATATCAAGTTTTGAGTTTGTATGTTAATTATATGTAAATCACAGTGTCAATTAAAACAACAGTGTCAATGAATGTATTATACTATGATATAGTTAATTTAAATATTATTTTCTCACAAAGGTAAATCATTAAAATGAGATAAGTTATTGCACAGAAATTGGAAATTCTATCAAATAATCAATAGTCACGATAATATTCGTTTTGTTTCTTCCTTTTATTCAGTAAAGGTTTTATCATTTAATAATATGTTTTTTATTATTAATTACATATTTATGTTGTCAAAAAATAACTTTAATTAAAAAAAGCAACATATGAGAAATGGATCTACTAATGTATTACATGCACTGGTCGAAAAACGCTCCCATCCATTCTTATGTTCATTCAATACCTTGAGAAGTACATGTAATAAATTGTATGTTTTTTGTGGTTTCTTTTCTTTGCAATGGAACTTGAAATTTATAAAAAAAAATACTGGTTTGATTTCCTGGATGTTATATATCATATACAGAGCACATCATTGTATTTCAGTAATTCTGATGTTTGTCATTAGCTCTGTCGCTTTGAATATATAACTATACTACTCCATAACAAGTGTATACCAAACAGCTTTGTTTATTTGATTATGAAAGCATTCATACTTTTAGTGATTTAACATATCTGCCAGTAGTTTTACTTTTAAAACTAGGCTTTCTCTGCAACATTTAATGTATAGCATTACCCCTCACTTTTTTGTAAATATTCATTTCCACTGGGAGTTACTCTTCCTGTTAAAGCAAGTGTACCATGTGACTAAGAGATTTGTACGGTTACAGGCCAACAGTACTTTTTAACAGTATAAAATCTGGGCAAGTGTTTTTATGTAAATAAAAGTATTATAGATTACAGTATCTGTTCGGGAAATAAAATAAATAACACACAAGCGTTTGTGAGTACTCGTAACAGTACTGTTTCCCTCGGCTAACACCTTGGCTAACAGTATTTTCCTTGGGATGATATTTTAACTGTAACCCACAAACCCATGTGCTATTTATATACTACTCCATAACCAGTGTGACTCAATCTAATATTATATACTCAATAGCTTTTTGTTTATTTGCACATGTGTCAGCATTTGTACTTGTGGTACTTTACCTATCTGGCAGTAGTTTTGTTTGTTAATCAAGTTATTATGTTTTAATTGCTCTGCAACATCTACAACTGTGTATTTGCACATCAGCTGTTCTTAAGAAAGACACTGAGCTGTTTGGTGTCCAATGACTGACTGAAGTTTGAAATTGAAGTTTTGTGTTTTTTCCTGACAGGCCATCATTATGTGCACTACAAAAATAGCCTGTTCTAAGCAACATTTTAGAAAAGAATTTTACCACCTAAAGATTTTTAACAACTGGTTCTCAGTCTCTAGCTCTAGAACAGCAGCGAAATGTACATTCACTGTATTTTATAAGTTGTTTGAAATGTTCAATTCTATTTATAATATGAAAACAATATCAGTTTGACAGCAGCATGTATAAAAGATCTTGGAACCTCATGAAGTTAAACAGCCCTTATATCACATATTAACAGCTATTTTTCTGAAATGTTCTGCTTTGAAAGTGAGTTAATTTATACAAGATTTCTTAATTGGTTTCTTAAATTCATTCTTACATATTTTGGTCAAATTCCTACTTTTTATCTTAGATCTTAGAGAAAAGGTTACTTTTTTCCAACTCCTAATTATCACAGGATAATTATTATTGATTATTCAAATTAAGTTCAAACACTTATATAGATGGTTATACAAAACTTTTATTTCAAATAATTCTTTAAGGAAAGAAGAAGATTTCAGAATTCCGGAAACGGGCACATATATGATAGATATCTTAGTATAATCATAGGAAAACATGTACAACAGATGTGATAATGAAAAATATCGAACCTTTAACAGCGTACAGTTATTTTATCGCACCAAAATCCAGCGTACACTTAAATATTTTGACCAGTAAGCGTCTATGTATATCGGAGCACAAAGGTACTTGCTATGCAACTCAATTATGATTACTCTTATAGAATTAAGAAGAAAAAGAAATTAACTATATTAATATAAACTTGCATTAAGCGATTTTATTCACCGACCCAAAATTAGTTGCCGTCAGTTTACCTTCAATAACTTTTTTAATTATGAATTTAGGCCTCTGTAATTTTGATGAAATGTGTGTCGGTCCTATCTTCACATCCTCAATACAAAATATGTAAATGTAATCGAAGATTTATGAAACACTTAATAAAAAAACACTCACTCTGACGTGTGTTTACACGGGTAAATCCGCCATTAGGGCGTATCGCATGAAATCACCTCGCTTAAAGGAGTATCGCACCGCTATACGTTCGACCCCCTGCTATATTTCCTTATCTAATATATATGGAAAGTCCTGAAAAGTAATGAAAATATCAAGGACATATTGCATGAAATAATTGTACTTACCAATTTTAATCCGCCGGAATCAATAGAGTGAATTTAAGGAAGAATGTATGCATGTACAGCTTTTATTTGTAAGTTTTAGACACTCATATAAAAAGTAATTATAATCGAATCTTACGAATAAGCTATCCAAGTACTTATCAAATCTTTCGATTAAGATGTCTTAGTGCACACGTAAACATTTTTAACAGTTGTATGTAATTCAATCGATCGAGAAGGCGGTAATTCAACACTTGCAATTTTAGTTAAAATATTTAATTCATTCAGTTCATAATTATTGGATTCATACTGGTAGAAAATATAAGTTTTTTTACAGGAACAAAAAATCAATGAAAAGCAATTATAACCTTATTTTAATATTACTTTCCTGAAAAAAATCTGGGAAATGTACTTTCTGTTGGAAAATGGGACATAAATATAGGGTGGCACAGACTTGACATATGTTTTTTTTTATTTACCTCGTGCGCACGAGATACTATATCGTGGCCACGAGTTACTAAGTCGGGCGCACGAGATAATGAAGTGGTGCGCAAGAGATACTTTGTCGTGAGCACAGATAACTAAGTCGTGACCACGAGTTAGTAGGTCGTGCGCACACGATACTGTATCGTGGACATGAGTTACTAAGTCGTGCGAATACTAAGTGATAGGCACCAGATAACTAACTGGTGCGCACGAGTTACTAAGACGTGCGCACGAGATAATTTAGTGGTGTGCAAGTGATAATATGTCGTGCGCACGAGTCATTGAGTCATTAGCTCGAGATAAGTATGTCGTAACTATGTGTTGCGGACGAGATAATTAAGTTGTGTGCGCGAGATAAATGTCCAATCAGATTACACTATATTTGTGATTTTTATAAATTAGTTATCTCATTCGCGCCCACATAGTAACTCGTACCCACGACTTATTTATCCTCGTGTGCACGACTAAGTAACTCGTGTGCATAACATAACATCTCGTGCGCACCACTTAATAATTTCGTGGGCATGATTTAGTAACTCGTGGCCACGACTTAGTTACTCGTGCGCACGACAAAGTATCTTGTGCGAACCACTTAATTATCTCGTGTGAAAGACTTAGTAAGTCGTGCCCGAGACATAGTATCTCGTGCATCACCACTTCATTATCTCGTTTTCACGACTTAGTAACTCGTGGCTACGGCATAGTATATCAAGCTCACGAGATAAATAAAAACGCACAAATGTCACCTCTGCGCCACCGTTTAAACTGCTTGAACAGTTTTGGTTTTTTCATCGTATATACGTAATTTTGACGATGTTAAGGTATTCACATCCCCTGTGAAGGTATTACGGATCGAGACCGTGTTAATTTAGATATCAACGCGTTAGAATATTGTATTTCATAATATAGTCATGCATAATAAATCATTAATTTACGTCGTTTGTAAAATGATACTCTGTATTAAACGGATGATTTGCTTGCTTTGTTTGAAATAGCTTTATTGCAAAGTCCAAAATTACTATGGTGGCTGTTTAATGCCATGTCATATTTTTGCTTCTCGGGGCGCCAGAGAAAAACACAAAAATACGATAAAGTGTTCACTTTATCGTACATTCGCTCCGCGGGGCACCTGAAGAAAACATGAACATACAACATAGTGACCCATATGTCGTAATTTTGTGTTTTCGCCTTTCGCTCCAAAAGGCACTAGGTGAAATCTCGAAAATACTACAAAGCAACCACTTTGTCGTATTGTTTCCCTGCTGGGCGTTATGTAAAATCAAGAAAATACGACATACAGATTACTTTGTCGTATTTTAGTGTTTTCGTTTGGCGACCCGCATGGCGAAAATCAACAATGCACAAATCAGCCACCATACAAAACGAACTATCAGAGTAACATGTAACTTTAGTCAGATTATATATTGAACAATATATAGATCTAAATTTAAGCTTAGTTAAAGCATACATTCTACTCGGTCTTAGAAATGCATTTTTAATATGTTGTGAATTCTTTCTATTTTCAGTCGGTGTTTAGATCTTGACGTCTCCAATACCTCGTAACAGAGTAATGGCGCTAAGTAAACAACTCGATAGTCGAAATGAAGCGTGTAGATATCCTGAACAAGACAGCCATAGTGAAGATACCTTTTCTTCTGAAGTCTTCGACGAAATCAGTTTGTGTGTTAGACCGGAAGAAGATCATGAGATTATTAGTTTTGACCCAAACGATGATACAGATGAATTATCGTCTGCTAAACCAACCGTTAGCTGCGCAAAATGTGTGGAGCATGTACGTGTGGAAAAGGTGTCACAAATTCTCAGAGGCCATCATATAACTATGCCTGGTAAAATGGTTGGCAACAAGTATGATCCAGAACGCCGGGAGCAGAAGTGGATATACATGCACCATGCCATTGTTAAAGATATCATAGCTAAGGATGACCAGAAGTCAGTCGTGGAGCTGAAGTTGATCCACATGTGGGAAAACGAACGCGGTGAGCTTGGGCTTTGTGAGTCGAACACGCAATTCGCTCTTGCTAATGACGAGTTGTACATAGTGGAATATAAACATCCGAGATTTACGCGGGAACAGGTGGTAGAAAGAGCGGAGAAAGCGCTAAATGACCGGGAAAATGCTCGTAGTGAATCCAAAATGATACGGTTCAGTTATTACAATGTGGTCACAACAAACTGTGAACATTTTGCCACTTGGTGTGTGGTAGGATTACAAAAGAGCCACCGAGATTTGTATTTCTGGCAGCAAATAGGTCAGAAGGTTGTCGAGATAGGCGAAAGTGAACAAGTTATGGAGATGAAGGCGCGGCTTGTTGACATATTTGGAAATGCAAGCAAAATAGTAAAAGGCTTCAAAATTCTGTTTGATTCTTCAGATGAAATAACGAAAATAGTCGGAGACAGCATTAGCATGCCGAGCGCAACAACAGTATTAAGCGGCACTGCCGCCATGTATGTATTATATTGCATTATAATGACTCTATACTTTAAGTATAAGTACGCAAGAAGTGAAATATGTGCTTCGTGTTTTCGAAACAGTATAATGGATCTTTGGGCTAGATGTTATGTGTATGGAATCACCTCTGTAGCCACGTTTTTCATACTGAATGGCAGCGTATCAATTCCTGCAGTGGTAGGTGCCTTCACGCTGATAGCTTTGTCGGTGGTTGGTCAACATTACATCCCAAATATAAGAAAAGCTCTGATGGCCCCATACGGGTGCACCAAGACGGCAATATATCGGCTTGATGACATAAACATCGGAGATATTGTCACTATACAGTACTGGGGTCTACCCCATGACGTCATTGTTACGGAAGTTCACACAAATAGCAGTGATAAGAAAGGCAAGATTCGAGTTGTTCACTATGCTTTGGACTCACTGTTTACCACCAGAGAAGTTAAGGAGGAATACTTTACATTAAGATCGGTTTCAAAACATGTTCCTATCTTGCACCGTCATGACTGTGATCATTTGAATTTGTTCTCTCCTGAAATTGCTGTCCTAAGGGCAAAGCAGAGAATAGGTGAAAGGAAATGGCATGGGACTAAAAACCGTTCCGATCACCTTTGCTACTGGGCGAAAGTAAAGCAACACTTTACTGCAGATGCCAAAGACGACACGTCGCGTGGATCGTCTGCTTCTCTAGAAGATCAAGGTCAATCGAAACTTACGAGTACCTTGTTTGTGGGTGAGATGGAAGCACACCTCAGTAGCGACATAGAAATTGGAGACGCTGTGAGAGTTAAAGGTGTTGAGGGAATACTTGTATACAAAGATTGTGGAGAAAGGAAAATGAAATTGGAGATTATCACTGTTAAAGTTTCCGTGAAAAAGCTGAAACAATTTGTAAATCTCAATACTGACAATGTTACAGTTTTGCGATACCACCCGGTGCATTGTCATCCGAAACCAGTGCGAGCTGATCGGGCCAAATTGGTAATGGGCCAGAAAATTCCGTTGAAAAGTTTTATGGATTTTTGTTTATTACTTAAAAGTTAACTTTGAGTGATCGATTACTAGAGTTAGTGTCTTCGACATTAATGTAGCTGAAGTTTGAAGTACGACAGTCTAGCTTCTGATTTGATACAAAAATGCCGTCTATGTTGTGAAACGGTTGAAGTACATACATGCTTATACATAGGTCATGTGAATGTATTTACTTTAAATGTATTTGCTTTGCATAATAACTTAGTATATCATTGGTTATATGACTACATTTAAACGGAGTGTGAAGGAATAATACTGGTCTACATGCAATATGTCATATAACGTGGGAAGCTGCTTGTACATAACTGCAGTGACTTTGAACCAACCAGTTATGAGCAATGTAAAGGTTTTAGCTCAATGGAACAACGTCTTTCCCTCACAGGTTTTAATCTACCCGGCGAGCGGTTAGCATCAAACCCCTAAGTCAAATACTTATTATTGAATTTTCTAACCGGTTTTCAGCTAAAACCGTCGTACACGTTTCAACGGATAATCGTGAAACCCCTAGCAAAATGAGTATTGCTTAACAGAGTTCCTCTCTGCAGCTGCTGTATTGTATTTGTGTACCATGTTTATGACTGACAAGTAAAACAGGTCCGACTGTGTGTAGTATTAGAATGTTTCTTTATAACATACGTTTTCTTATGATTGTCTGTAAAACAGGGTCGACTGTGTTAAATATTATAATGTTTATTTATAATATACGTTTGTTACGATTGGCCTGTAAAACAGGTTCGCCTGTGTTTAAAAACATTAAAATGCTTTTGTTTGTTGTTGTTGGTGTTTTGCTTTTTTATTTCTTGAAGATTTTTTTTATATTTGATGTCCTCCGATAATTGAAGTTTCCAAAACGTTAGCATTGGTTATTTATCTGAACCATTTGTTTCTGTGTCCATGTGGTAATAGTACAGATGTAGTGATTTAGTATTTATATTGAGGTCAGAATACTGCTTTGTTTAAATTTTGCTACTCTTATGACAAATAATTTAACATTCAGTAAAATTTTCTCCATGCGGTAAGCATCTAACATGCTCTTAAATTATCATTTATCGTTATTATTACAGATACACCTCATGTTTTCCCTTTCTAAGAAGGACATATATTCGTTTCTGAGAGTTGTGCCTTTAAATAATCTTTATCCACTTTCAGTATAAATTAAATTTAATATTATGGTGTGGAAGCTTAGAATCTCATCAAAAATCATAAAGGTTTTATTGTTAAAATAGGTTAGATATTTCTTTATAAATGCCAAGTGTCATAATTTCTTTTATAAAAGAAAATAGTTATTGATTTAGTTGTTATTTATTTTCATACCACTTGATGAATGTATAGATATCCCCTCAATGCATTCTTCTTTTCTGGCTTGTCATTTCAAAAGAATCGTGCCATTGAAACGTGCACCGGACAGCTGAACCAAGTCGGCCAGCGAAGTGTTTCTGTGTTTCCGTTATCTTATTTACTTACATATCACAACGTTTTGATATTATAGCCCAACCGTTTTTTGGATTTGTGTACAAATCATGGGAGAAACGTTTCGTGAAAAGAAAAGGCTGCTTGCCTGTTAAAATTAAATATATATTTACGGGAAAAAACATTATGTAGAGTTGACAATGATCAAATTCTTTACAAATCAAATTTGAAGCTTTTCTTATCTTATAAGTTAAGAAAACGATATACTGAGGTATAATTTTAACTCGTATATAAGAAAAAGGGAGACAAACTTGGGAGTATTATGATTCAGAGAGGCGAGTAGCCTCCCTTTATGTCAGCGAATCTGTATTTTGTTATCAATATATTCGGCAATTGTATTCTATTTATCTTCCAATTTTATCATTAGTAAATACGCCACCTTCATGTGAAAGACGATATTTACTTTTAACGAGAATTTTCGTGTGTCAGGACCGAGATTTCTTATTCATCACCGATCAAAATGATAGAGTTGTCAAACTTTTTACCACGTTGTCAAACAATGTTCGAACATGATGCACATCTGCAACCATTTGTTGTATCTAAAAAAAAAATATTTATCGAAAAGGGAAATTTAGTTATCGGACCAATGTTAAAGATATTGATGGAATCTGATACCAAAACATATTTATTTAATGCCCCAGGTGGAATGAACATAGCTTTTTGGCTTGTCACATAAGATGACCCTTATTGAATAGGGTTAGTCGGTCAAAAACTTTCGGTTGAAAGCTCAATGTCACATCGACCTTGACCACAAAAATGTTGTACGACTGAAAAAAGAGAACACTTGTTCTACAATCTTAACAGAAAATGATGAAAATACTTGAAATTACCCAAAATTGCGTTTTTCCATATTTAAGCATGGCCTATCATATAAATTTGAAGAAAAAAATGTTGTTTTGAAGATTTTTTGATTTTTTGTCATTAACCCATTACTGGCTGTCTTCATTGAAAAGTCTCCCATTACAAGTTCAAATTGCTATAAAACTATAAAAACTGCTTCAATACTAATCAAACTTGGCACAAATGTTGACTGGACCAGTGCCTTTGCAACAAAGGCGTAAATTTTCTGTTACCATGGCAACGAGGGGACATCTCAAAATTGCCAAAAATCACTATTTTATATTGATTTTATTCCATCAAAATTGATTTCAAAGTGCTGCAACCTCTCAATGGATTGAGATAGAATCAAATGCTTTTTAGTGTTGGTTACACGTTTCCTTATGATCGTTCTGGGGTCATTTTTAGCCTCTAACAAGTCCAAAATGTTCTTGGCGATGAGGGGGACTACAGCCCCCCTTCAACCCCCCCCCCCCCAACAGAAGAGGGCACATCCCCCTTCTGGCAACCTCCTGATGTATCTTTTGGTTGGGGGCCGCGCCGAAAAAGTGGTCACTTTTTTAACAACATTTCTCAAACAAAGGAAGTTGGTCACTTCATGTAGATGACCCCCCTAGATTTTTGGAATGGACGGTCAAAGGTTTACGGTACCAAGAAATAGAGAAGGCTTATAAATTCATTTTAATAAAAGTCAAGGTCATCTTGTTAAAAATCTAAATCAGGGTGTTGCCTAGACAACAAAAAGCTTGTCACACCAATGAATAGACTCAATCTTAAGATTTGTTTTGTAGGTTGGACATGACTAGTTGATGTACCCTGTCTATTTCGGACTTTGACAATCAAAATATTGTATCGGACCAATAAATAGAGAACGCTCTAGATTTAATATGACAACAGATGACCCCTAATAAGTTAAGGTTTTTTTTCATAAATGCCCTTGACCACTTAACGCTTGTCCAACCAATAACTAGAAAAGGCCATGGTATATTCTCTGTAGACTGGTCATGTCTACTAAATGCTTTTGATTTTGGGGTCAGAAAGACAACGGACACGGTGAATTTGATAAAAAAAATATGCTTATCAGACCATAACTAACGCTTTGATATAATATTTTGGCCTACAATCCTAAGATTTGGTCTGACTAGTGTTCGAAACTAGGAGATGACTGCAACTCCTTTTGGTGTCAGTCTGTCAAATGTGAAGATCAATGTCTGTGACCTTCACTTCACCAATAACTAAAGAACGCACTGGTCTACAGTCCTAAGATTTGGTGTGGAGCCATGCCATGAATTGTAGATAATCCTTCTCAGTCTGTCAAAAATGAATGTATCCATGGCATTGGAGGAAAAAGCTACATAGAGAGCGCTTTGGCCATTTTATTTTGGTAACGAAGAGTAGATGTTAAGGTAAGTAGTCATGATACGAATGTTACTGCTACTATCTAACCTGTTTAATTGTTGTCTTAATTTGAAAGTTGAAATACTTAGTATTTACTTAAGTATATTTATACATTGTATTATTATAAATTTCTTTTTCTTGTGGGGGTGGCAATACATGCTTCACAATTATTTAAAATTTGTGTGATCAAGTGCAAGATTAATTTGCGAAACTTTTATCATTGTTGATGAGGCATTAATGCCAAATGCCGATGGGAAGGACTATAATACAAACCGAGAACTGCAACAAATCATCGTAAATCTTCGGGGAGCATTAAAACAGCGTACAAAATGCAGTGTCAAACTTTTTTCGTGTTCTGTGCAGAAAATTTACACCATTTTAAAATATGTATTATTCCCTACAATAGTCAAATCGAACAAAACATTTTTTCATTAATATTTAGATTTTAATTGCGTCAGTTCGGAAATAAGCCACAAGTTATACATCGTGTTTAGTTTGGCATCGACATTACTAAATGACCCGAGAAAAATGTCCACATTCCGTCAACCTGTTCGACATTGTCGACCGGATATGCGTTCTCTGCCCATACTTTATCTCCTTTAATAAGCTCGACAGTAGCTGCCACTGTAGCTGTATCGAATTCATCGTCTGTGCTAGTGACTCCTTGTGTGATCGTGACTCCATTTTTAACTATCTGTACGCTTAGGTTACGGTCTCTCATTTTTGTGAAACTGACAACAAAGGTATAGAGTCCATGGTAAGGAGCGGTGAAGTGGCCACTATATTTGTCATAGCCGTTCCCTATGTTTGCTAAAATGTTGTCGAAAATAATATGTTGACTTGGGGCGAATGGAGATATATCATGAGTCAGCTGTACATTAAATCCGACTGCATCGACGCAAGGACACCCTGAAATTATACCAAACGATATTTGGTAAAAAATGTGCAATGATCAACTTTTGTATATACATGTTGTCACGTTTCTAATTTTGGCACGTTTTATACTTATTTTTATTTTTGTAAGCTCACAACTTTTCATTTATTCATTATTTTTAAATTTCATTATATGTGTTAGGTCCTGAAAAGTTGATACGTACAAACACATCCATTTTTCCGTGGGTCCTATATTGTTGTTGTTGCTGTTGTTGTTCTTGTTGTTCTTGTTGTTGCTGTTGCTGTTGTCGTGATGATGATGATGATGAAGACATTTATTATGTATGGTGATGGTGCTCATTATGATGAAGTTAAAAAGATGGTGATGATGAATATGATGATGATGATGATGATGATGATAAAAGTGCACTACACATGTTTAATTTATTATCATCATGGTAAAAGACATATCATGAGGATCATCTTTAATATTCTTCATGTGAGTGAGTGAGTGAGAATCAATCAATAAATCAACTTTTAAAGATGAACATGTAATTATTGCTTTATCTTCTAATAATTGATAAACATAATTACTTACTAGCAGTATATGCCTCCAACTGTTTGACTCGAGCTTCAAGAGCAGTAAACCGTTTGTCAATGGACAACTGGTTTTCCAAAAAAACATTGACTGTAAGAAAAGAAAACGAGCATAAGAATTCTGCGAAACATGTCTGCACACTTTAAACCGGGTGATCTCAGTTTTGGTACATCCGCTCTGTTAAATTATTACACATGCCTCGGTTACTACAGTATCGAACAATGTAAAAGATAACAGTTTAAAAAAATGTTTAACAGATTACTTCCGTCCAGTCTTTTTTTGCTCCACGATCAATATTGATATAATTCAATTAGTTTAAATATGGAAAAACAGAAGGTAGCGTTATAAATCTTATCATATATGACCAAACATGTTTCGAAATCTCGGAAAATATTGATTTTAGAACCATGTCATATAATTATCATTTGGGAGCTGATATGCAACTTAAAGAAAATCCTTTGAAAAATAAAGAAGTTTAAAAAATAGCATTTTTAACAGAAATTCAATGCTTGATAATTCTGAAAAGAAAATGTGCGCTAGAGTTATGAATCTTGTCACACATCATGTGGTTGATGATAAGGAACATAATTATATTTGAAGTTTGAAGTTTAATTATAGATAAAAAAAGTAAGAGTAACAAATAATATTTTAAAAAAACAAGCGATATATAATTCATTCGTTTTTATTAATAACTCTCACGACAATAACTGCAGTGCACGAATTTTTTGGACAACCCTCGTATCTTTTGCAACAAAATTTAGCATATTGCACAAGAGTCCAATGCAAGAACTGTATTACCTTCTCTTATATTAACTACTGCCACTCAAGAAATATTTCATACCACTCGATGACAATACATACCGTGTTTATAAAAAAAACTTCAATTTCCCCACTATGTATTCTTGTTTTCAGACTGAGCATGATCCTCCGTCGACCGTTTGTTCCGATATCTAACAAGCAGACAAAAGAATCGTGCCATTGACACGTGCACCGGACAGCTGAACCAAGTTTGCCAGCGAAATGTAGAGTTTCTGTTATTTACATATACAACTACAATGTATTATAGTTTTGATATTATAGCCCTACAATAAGGCGACACTATTTGGATTTCTAGTGTACATACGAAGAACAGATTACAGGCAGCGAGGCCTTCTTGTGTACAAATCCCGCGCGAAACGTCTCGTGAAAGGAGGCTGCTTGCGTGTTAAAGATCAATACAGAATCTATATCTTTATTGAAAAAAACCAGTACGTAGAGTTGAAAATGATTAATTATTTACAAATAAAATTTGAAACTTTTCTTATAAGTTACAACGATAAATTGAGAAAGATTTTAGCTTGTATAAGAAAAAGGGAGACAAACATGCGAGTATTATCATTCAGCATTCAGATGGATGAGTAGTCTCCCTTTATGTTAGCAAAAACATGGTCTACCATTCTATATTGAATCTGTATTTTGTTATCATTATTTCGGCACTGTATTCTATAAATCTTTTAGTAAATACGACACCTTCGAGTGAAAGATAATATTTACTTTTACCGAGAATTTTCGTGTGTCAGAACCGACATTTCTTATTTACCACAGATCAAAATGATAGTGTTCATGGTGTTGTCAAACTTTTTGCCACGGTGTCAAACAATGTTCGAACATTATGCACATCTGCAACTCTTTGTTTTATCTCAAAAATGACATAATATTTACCGAAAAGGGAAATTTAGTTATCGGACCAATGTTTTAAGATATTAATGGAATCTGGGGCCAAAACAAACTTATTTAATGCCCCAGGTGGAATGAGCATAGCTTTTTGGCTTGATTGAAGAATGAAGAAAATGTTGTAAAATAATCATACATTGACTATGTCGGTATGGCGAGTTATACATGTATACCTTGTTTAGACCATGGCCTTGTATAAAATGTATTAAATATATACATGTACATGTAGTAGAACTGCTACAGGTTAGTAATAACGCCCCTACTTTGAAAAGAATATGCACAGCGTCATTCTATCAACTTAATTCCTTTGTTTAGTTGAGGTAAGTCATGACTACTAGATAGCCCCTATTTAATAGGGTCAGTCGAACAAAGTTCAATGTCACATTAGATGACCCCTATTGAATAGGGTCAGTCGGTCAAAGACTTTCGGCTGAAAGTTCAATTTCACATTGACCTTGACCAAAAAAAGTCTGTACGACTAAAAACAAGAGAACACTTATTCAACAATACTAAAGTTTAGTGTGGAATTTAGTAATAATAAGAAGATGACCCATAATGATTTTGTGATAAGTAATTCGGTCACAATTCAAGTTGGTCATTTCAAAAGAAGCTTGTCCGATCAATAAGTACAAGTCGCTTTAGCCTACAATCCTGAGATTTTGGTTACTTGTGCCTTGCCTACTTGAAGTTTGCCCGATCAAGTAATAAAGAACCTGTTAAACTGTAGTCCTGAAACTTTTTTTGTAGTTTGGACATGACTGGTTGATGAACCCTATCTATTTTGAAATCAAGTCAACGTGCCAATGCTCTCGAACCAATAACTAGAAAACGCTTGAGATTTTGTCTGACTCTTGATCGTGATTAATGAATGACCCCTGATAAATCTGAATTTATTTTTCAAAGATGACCTTGACCAAAAAACGCTTGACCTACCAATCACTAGAAAGGGCTATGACATATTCTTTGTAGCTTGGTCATGTTTAGTAAATGCTATTGAATTTGGGATCAGACAGACAAAGGCCACGGTGACTTTGAAAACATAAAGCTTGTTAAACCATACTTACTTTGTAGTTTAATTTTTTGGCCTACTGTCCTAAGATTTCGTCTTTATATCGGTCACAGCTTCAAGATGAACACAATTTATTTTGGTGTCAGTCGGTCAATGGTCAAGTTCACTGTGACTTTGACTTCAAAATTAAGACTAGCATATGCTAAATTCACAAGTGCCGGGTGGGGGATACATGTTCGACAACATTGATAATTTGGGTGATCAATGGAAGATTATATTGCGTTGATAAGAAATTTAAGCGGATGGTGATGGGAAGGACTAAAATATAAACCGAGATCTAGAACAAATCACCATAAATCTTCGGGGAGCATTAAATCAGCATACTAACTGCAGGATCAATCTTTATTCGTGTGTCGTGCAGAAAATTTACACCATTTTAAAATAAATAAGATTTTCTACAAAAGGCTTATCGAGCAAGATATTATTCATTCATAATTGGGTTTGAATTGTGTACAGTTGGGAAATAAGCCTCGAAGTTTAGTTTGGCATCGACATTACTAAATGACCCGAGAAAAATGTCCAATATCCGTGTATATCTTCGACACCGCCCACGGGATATCCGTTTTCTACCCAAACTCTATCTCCTTTATTAAGTTCGACAGTAGCTGTCACAGTAGCTGTATCGTAGACATCTTTTGTTAGAGTAAGTCCTTGTGCAATTGTGGCTCCATTTTTAACTACCTGTACACTAAGGTTACGGTCCCTCATCTTTGTGAAACTGACAGCAAAGGTATAAAGTCCATGGTAAGGAGCTGTGAAGTGGCCACTATATTTGTCATAGCCGTTCCCTATGTTTGCTAAAATGTTGTCGAAAATGATATGTTGGTATTGGCCCATTGGAGATATGTCGTGAATTAGCTGTACATTAAAACCGACTGCATCGACGCAGGGGCACCCTGAAATTATACCACACGATATTTGCAATATACCAAAAAAATACAATGTACATGTTATTAAATTTATCATCACGGTAAAACAAAACAAGACTGTCTCACTCATGAGAACCATCTTTCGTGTGTTTCATGAATGAAGAATGAAAACATGAGTGAGTAAATGAGTGAGCGAGTGAGCGAACGAGCAAATGAGCGAACGAACGAATGACTAATTAATTATTTAATTAATGGTCTTGTAAAATCTTAAAGAGTTTTGCAATTTACTTAACTTATTACCTGACAATCAGCCTTTACCGTATAAATAAATGTGATCGTTTAGTTTCAAGAACTCAAGAACTTTGAACAAAATATGACTTTGCACTTTAAATTAATTTGGATAGAAATTTATACTTACTAGCTGTATATGCCTCCAACTGTTTGACTCTAGCTTCCAGAGCAGTAAACCGTTGTTGTGTAGACAACTGGTCTTCCAAAAAACATTGGCTGTAAGAAAAGAAAGCGAGCATAAGAATTCTGTGAAACATGTCCGCACACTTCAATATGGATGATCGTCATGAATAAAGAAACCTTTGCCCACCCTGTTAAAAATTTAGATGTAGAAATGCCTCGGTTACCTACAATATCGGAAGCTGTGATATATAGATATCAGATAAAAATTTAAATAGAACACTTCCGTCCTGGTTAAAACTTATCTTATATGTATAAAGAACAATATATATAAGTAATGATAATAAAATACCAATATATAACACAAGCAAATGGATCGGACAACAAGGACATATGGGCATGAACTCAAGAGTAGTTGTCAGGGGTAGTCAATTATAGTAGTCCAACCTTTAAGCTTAGGCAAGTGAGGTCCATTGACACCAGTCATGTATCTTCACCTTAAAATTGAGTTATAAGCGAAAAGTTCTATAGAATAATCCGGAATGAACTTTACACATTGGGACATAGGACATGATGTAAGCATCAATGGCTACAATACTGGGAACAATATTGCCAGGTTCCTGTCGGTAATGATCACGGCTAAACCCAAGGGTAAAGCTATCTCTTTTTCAACATTATTTAACAAATAAAACATGGCCTTGAGGGCAATATAAACGATTACGACTGGTTGGTTAGACTGAGGAAGGTGCTGAGAGCCATATACCTTCCAGGTCTGACCCACCAGACCGTAAACTTGCATTTTGCCCGAACGGCCATGTTTACTTTTTTATATTTCCTTTCATCCCTTTGTGTCATTTTTATAATTTGCTTTCCAATAATAATTTTATTTGTTCAGTGTATGAAATATCTCAAACCCTAATCGGATTTTTTTCAAGCGATGCCGCAAATAATAATAATAATAATAATAATAATGTTTGTGTTGTGAAATTCCTATGTCGTGAAAGTCGCGTTTAAACAGTCTGCATAATAAGAATTATGGACAGGGTAGCCGGTCTGTATGCGATTTATGGACTGGATGTCGTCAATGCAAGACCAATAATGCCTGCTTCCATGCTCATTTTATAGGAAAACTTTATCATTTCAAGTGGTTTTGCACATTTTGTCACTTAACTTAAAGTGCAGCCGAGCAGTCGGTAATAGCATTGCCATGTAAGCGAGGTTTAACAGGTCTTGGATATCATTTTGATAGCTTTAAAAAGATGTGACATTTTATAAAAAAAATATTCCAAGTACATTTAATTAAATGAAATAATATTATTATTGGAGTAAATTTTCAGCAAAGGATGTAAGTCCAAATATGTCGGCTTTAACTTAAAAAATGTCATTGTGGATGACAGCATAAATGCAATATGATCAAACACATACATCCTTTGGCTTGCTTCCGCTGGTACATTAAAGGTCGTATGGAGACTTTCAAGATTTACTGGCGGTCTATCTCAGGCGTCCCCTCTGCGTTTTGAGTCATTCGGTCGTCTAAGTTGATGTTGGTAGTGGTAGCTTTCACCCCGGATCACGGCAGTACGCCAAATTGGATTTACCAGAGCACAGTTCAGCCACCGCATCGTTTCAGTACTAGTTGCCTTCCTTTTTGCAAGGAACTGACAACTACTGAACAAGCCAGAGCAGCGGGGCAGTGCGAATGACCGTAGAAAAAGACATGCACCGTCCAGGAATTGAAGCTGGAACGCCCAATTCACAGTCCAGCGCACTACCAATAGAGCTAACCGGACGGTGCTTTTAGGTAAAATATTAATTTTCCATATATGTAGCTTTCTCTTAATAAAGTATGTCGGGGTTTGAACCAAGTAATGTGATGTATGTAATTATCAAAATCGGTCATCGTTGATATTGTTGTTTGTTCAAGACTGAACTTAGTAACAAGAGCTGGTCGTTGTGAACATACATAATGCCTCTAGACAATTTCATGTTAAGTATGTTCTTGACCTTTGGGCTACAAATCTTTGTTTTGCACACCAGACTCATCAGCTCAATGTACCAAATATTTATGCGAAATATTTCAAGACCACCAATGAGTGACAAAGTCATGGAAAGACAGGACACTGCTTTCTATTCACAGTCAAACATGTATTATGGTTATGGACGTAAAAGTGACCATGATCTTTGAAGTTGAGACCTCTTTCTCGAGTGTGACAGTCATCTGCAACACTTATATCCGAAATGTTTTAAGCCATCGTGGATTGACCAACGCATTTTTATGAAAAATTCATATCACGACTCCGGACGTACGAGCTGACCTTGATGAAAGATTCCTTACAAGTTTAAAAGTAACCTGAGGCTGAATCTTGCATCCAAACATTGTCTCAAAGCGCTACACATTTCAAAACCCATTATCACAAAATTATGGCTTGAGACAGACAGGCAGAGCACTATAGGTCATCAAATTTAGTATTCTATAATTCCAAACAGTTGAAATTAAGAGTGCTTTGCTAAAATAACTTAACCTAAGGTAAGGTCGTTAGGTTTGGTGAATTCAATATAAGGATTGGGGCTATTCGTGACGGCCAGTATTTTAATTTAAAAGTGACAAAGTACAAAATTCATTTCTTTTTTATTATTCCAGAAGAAATTTATGACTAACAGTTCATATATAAAAATAAAGGACAGAAAATTGCTGATTAGCTAACTAAGAAAATTTATTGTCATACACTGAATGAATGTACAGCAAACAAAAACTTTCAACATAAGTCCTTGAATGTTACCAATAAAACACAAAAATAAAGACTAGACATACCGGTCTTAAAACGAAATGATTATAAAATGAGCCGCGTCACGACAAAACCAACATAATGGGTTTGCGACCAGCATGGATCCAGACCAGCCTGCCGCATTTTTCGCGCAGTCTGATCAGATCCATGCTGTTCGCTTACAAACACTTTAAACAAGTAGAGAAATTGATAGCGAACAGCATGGATCCTGATCAGACTGTGTGGATGCGCAGGCTGGTCTGGATCCATGCTGGTCGCAAACCCATTATGTTGGTTTTGTCTTGACATGGCTCAAATCATGAATTTATAAAAATATAACTGGCTTTTAAAAATATAAAATATCATGCTCATACAGAAGAAAACTAAATCTTCCTTAATAACATGCAAGGACAAAAAGACAACTGTGTAACCAGGGGTAGTTTTCCTGCTCAAATAAGCTAACTTTTTGAGGGGAATATAAGCCCTCTGATTTAGTCAAAGTTGGCCAGAAGGTGAAATATTTTTAAGTTCTAATACTCAGAAGTATTTTTTACTTATAGCATCTATTCATTTTGACATTTTACTTTGTTAGAAACTAGTTTTTAGAAAATATTATGAAGGTATTCAGGAATAACTAGTTTTCTCAAAGCACCAAAATCGTTTTGTAAGAACTGACATGACATGATATTAATGAAGACTCAATCCTTAATAGTTTCTTAAAAGAGAATACATTTTCTATGCTTTTAAATATCTATGGTGACGAAATTCGGATTCACGAGTGCTTTGCACTTTTGTAAAATAGAAAAACAAAGAGAATGAAATCATTTTTTGATATTTTTAATTCACATTTAATAATAAAGACTTGTTTTACATAAAATCATATGATATAGCACGTTTTCTACTCTTGAATGCACTATTTTTTTCAAATTATTTATCCAAAAGAGGAGAAATGACAAAAATTATGAAGTAAGAAAGTTTGCAGAGAACTGAGAAAAAAAATTGTGAAAAACAAAATTTGTAAAATTTCCATGCACTGTACAAAGTAAAAACATATTATATAAAATGTCATGTACAACCTTTGCTTTCAACACAAATATACGACTGATGGAAATGATTTAGTTTCAATATTAGCCAAGATGATTTTTACTGTTAATGGTTTTTAGAATTTTTAACATGCAAACATTAGGACTGTAGTTATTAAAATAATTGTTAGTTTTCCCAATTCTCTAATTCCATAGCATAAATACGGCAGCCAAAATGAACTAAAAAGATAAAAACTTGTCTACTTTTTGTTTATTACTACAGTAAAATTATGTACAATAATACACTGAATGTAAAATGATATAAATCTGGATTTAAAATGGGGGGGGGGTAGTGTGGGGAATCTAGGAGAAAAAAATGCCCGGATAAAAAATTCTTTAAAGACCATGGGGAACAAAAAACTACAAGAAAAAAATGGTGCAAATTGCGAGGGTTTGGTTTTTTTATTGAAAAAATTTTTGAATTTTTTCCCAAACAAATGTTAATTTTTCCTGATTTTTAAGAAAAAGCTAAAAAAAAAGGTAAGTATAATTTTTTTCGTTTATAACCTGATTGGTTTTTGTTTTAAACTGTTTGAAAAACTTCTACAAGGCGCAGAGGTGAAACAGTTAAAAAAAAAAACATGATACAGAAATAATATTTTTAAATACAAATATATAAAAAATTTAAAAGCAAAATTTATAAAAAAAAGTTTGTGTTTTTTTTCAAATTTTTTAAAAAAAAAAAGAGGGTCAAAAAAATATAAATTTTGACAAAAAAAAAACAGTTTTTTCTGGTTGATAAAAAAGAAATTTTGATAAAAATTTCAAATTATAATAAATTACATGGGGTTTTCTTTGATTTACATTTTTCCCTTTGGGAAAATATAGCAAGATTTTTGTCAAAATTTTCCTCCGACCAAAAAAAACCCCAAAATTTTTTTGTGAAAAAATTTTTAAAAAGATTATTTCCTTTCATTGTATAAAAAAAAATCTCTACATGTAGTACCTTCCACTCTCCAATGGGAAAGAGCATGCAAAAGTAATTTCATTCCTGCATGAATAAAAAAACAATTTTAAAAAAAAAAATTTTGATAAATAGTTACTTTATTCATACAAAAAACAAAACATTTGGAAAAATGCTATCCAACCGCATAAAAACACAAAAATTTGGGAAAAATTTGTTTTGTTCAACAATTGAAGATTTTCAAATGCATAGATCCTGACCATCTAATTTTTATTATCAGATTAGTGGGGTTAAAACTATTGTTTTAATCCAATAAAAGATAGGTAGGGAAATATCAGCACTTGAGTCTGGTGAATTTGGGGGTGAAAGTCATTTACAAGCCCAAAATTCATGACTAATCAAAGGAAACCGTTAACACTTTGTCAAAAACTAGGTCAGCTATTATCACTAACAGTTCATTGCCAAATATATACCTCTAGCATTTGTCAATTGCGAGAAATTTTTTTAAATTTTTACTATAAGTTTTATTACTATATACATAGATGGAAAACCAAGGACCCACGGGCTGGGGCAATGGTTTGACCCACAGGCTCATTCTGAACAATCTAATAAGGGTCTACCAGACAATGCCTTTTATGCAGATATCTAAGCTCTAGGCTTTGGATTTACATGAGTATTTTCAAGTTCTCTTACTATACTGTTACTATAGTGAAAATCAATGACCCCCGGGGCAGTGGGACATTTTGACCCCAGGGCTAAATCCTTGAACATCTTGGTAGGAGTTTACCAAGACAATGCGTTATGGCAAATATCTACAGCTCTAGGCTATTTGGTCTTTACAACAGAATTTCTTTAAATTTTATTCTTATCATTCCTTTTGGTTGCCATGGCAAGCCAGATTCTGCATGAATTGATTCTGTGTTGAACAACTGTTGGAAGCCTCTTCACCCAAGGATCAATCCTGCCAAGCTTTGGGTGTTGGAAATTGGACATAGTGGTTTTCTCCACAAGAAATTTGAAGTTCCTAATAACCTATTATATAACACACACACACACAAACAAACACACACACAGGTGAATCGCTATATGCCACCGCATCGCAGATGCTGCGGTGGCATAAAAATATGTCTGTTTTCACACACAAAAAAATTATGTTAATCGAGCAAGTCCTCTTGATTGAAATAAACGTTTGATTGAAAAATATGTTCATATCTTCAAAATACAAAACTATTAATACCAATACCTTGCACGTTAAAACTAGTGCATATACATATGAAAAAAATCATAAATTGTCTATAATGGCTAAAATACACATCTGGACCTAGATTATTTTCACAAGGATCTGACTTAAAATGACATTCACAATTTTTTATGTATCCATTTTTGCCACTTTTGCAATGATGAATAGGGAGGATTATATAATTTTGTATAATTGCGATATACATTGCTCCCAGTATACAAATTTCCATCAGACAACAAATCTTATGTACAAAAAAAAAAGAATTAAAGTTTAAATGCATTGATTAGCCTATTGAATAGTAACGAAAAAAGTCCTGAAGTTTCCCTGTATTTTTAATGATCTAATATTCAATAGTTTTTAAAACCACAGAATGTTGTTACAATTTTTCAATCTTTAACCGAAATAATTTTACTCCACAATTCCTTTTTTGTTGATTTTCATTATGTTACATGAGTGAAATTTTTAAATTCTTAAATATTTTGACATCAATTCTGCTGAACAATTCAGTAAATTCATTCATGAAAATTGAATTTTAGGCTATCAAAAGAAAAGATTTAACAGTAATCCATATAAAGGCAGTGCGTGTTATTGTACCACCAAAAGATGTGCGATATTTTGTCAATGAGGACATAATCATATCTGATTATGTAGTTGTTTTTATTTACTCCTATTGTCTCCCTTTCTTTCAAAGATCTATCCTATCTTGACTGCATCATATATAGTACAAAACACAAAGAAATCTAAATTATGTTCTAAAAATTTTAAAAGTTAAAAAGAAAAATCTTTACACATATGTTTAAAAAGATCCAAGCATTTTGTACAGTTCATTCAGTCACTGATGTCTTACAGATCTTTTGAAGATATTTGGTGTTTTTCTGTAGACCGCCCTTTAATATCCACACGAGTTCACTGGTTAAATTGTCTCCCTCTTACTGTTTTCATTCCCATGCTGATTAAAGTCGTTAGAATATAGATCACTGATAATGGTCACAATTTATCTCCCCTTACAAATCGGTATCAAACCAGGTTTGGGGAAGCCCGCCAGGGTTATCTCCCTGACCTTGTGGGGGCATACCACTGTTGTCCATGTTTCCGAAACTGAGATCACCATGGGGTCCAATGTCAAGGTTATCCATAGGGCCATACTGGTTGCTACCCTGGCTGCCTAAATCTAAACCCTGCATTGAATCTATTGGCAACTGACTGTCATAACCTGAAAGAAGAAATGTTAACATAAATATCTAAAACAGTGTTAAACATGAATATCTCAAACAAAATATTGGAACACAAATATTGAAAACAGCAAATGCAATTATCAATCCAAAAAGCATAATCTTTAAAATCCTAGTACCAATGAAAACAAGAGCCATGTCAACATGGCCATCCCCCGCCGAATGTGTTTGCTCATTGGAAGAATGTATATGTAGTAGAGCAGAATAATTCCATTTTAAGAGGTCTTTTGGTAATGAAAACTGATGGCTATAGTGATTACAGATTTGAAACCTATGTGAATACTGATGGCTGAAAATAACAAAGGGCAATAACTGAAAAATAATGCAGGGTAGGTTATCATCCTTTGTGCTGCATCCCTCCTCAGTAAAAATCTATCCACCTATGAAGTTTCAAGTTGAATACCTCAAATACTTTTGAGAGAAAAAAAATTGAATTGAAAAATTAAGTTGAAAAATAACAAAGGGCAATAACTCAAAATTATAAAAGGTACAGTTATCATTCTTGTGCAGTGCACACCTCCTGAGTGAGATCTATGCACCTATGAAGTTTCATTTTGATATCTCAAAAGGCTTTTTGAGTTATGCTCTGGACAAAAATTAATTTTGAAAAATAACAAAGGGCAATAACTCAAAAATAATGCAGGGCAGAGTTATCATTCTTTAGCACTGCACTCCTCCTCAATGAGATCCATCCACCTATTGAAGTTTCAAGATGATACCTCAAATACTTTTTCAGATAAGCTCCTGGACAAAATAGCATGAAAAAAACAAACAAAGGGCAATAACTAAAAAAATTGTATAGGGAAGAGTTATCATTCTTGCGCAATACATTTCTCCTCAATAAGATCTATCCTTTTATGACATTTCATGTTGATATCTCAAACACTTTTTTGAGTTATGCTCCACTCAGGTGAAAAATTAGGTATGAAAAAAAACAAAGGGCAATAACTCAAAAATTATGAAAGAAGAGTTATCATTCTTGTGCACTGCACACCTCCTGAAGTGAGATCTATGCACCTATGAAGTTTCATGTTAATATCTCATAGGCTTTTGGAGTTATGCTCTGGACAAAAATCAATTTTGAAAAATAACAAAGGGCAATAACTCAAAAATCATGCAAGGTAGAGTTATCATTTTTGTGCACTGCACTCCTCCTCAATGAGGTCTATCCACCTATGAAGTTTCAAGTTGATAACTCAAATACTTTTAGAGATATGCTCCGGACAAAAATTTCGGACGGAAGGACGGACGGACGGAAGGACGGACGGACGGAGACTATTACTATATCCTCCGCCGAAAATTTTCGGCGGGGGATAATTACTCAAATTAACATTTTATATACTCAGTACAACTGTATAAAAATATCAACCTACAATAAAGTACAGTGTCATTTTCATTTTAATACAGATGTCATACCATAGATTTTCTAAAATTATCAAGACAATCCATCTATTATTCTGAATTGGCATGTAAATATTAACTATATATTTCTTGAAAAAATTGACATAATAACCAGTAATACCAACAATTACTAAATTCTAAAGTATTCTTGCTATATATATTAAACTGTAAATGATATTAAGATTATGCACAATTTATATAACAAGAGGGCCATGATGGCCCTGAGGTCGCTCACGCCCTGTATATACCCCCCCCCCCCCCCGGCCCAATTTTTTACCGCAAGGGCTTTTATTTGTTTATTTGAACAGACTTGGTAGACACCCATAAGAAGATGTTTCATGCAAAACATCTAAGTTCTAGCTCATTGGGTTTTTTAAAAGAAGATTTTTTAAGTTTTTTACTATACACATAGAGTAAAAAAACAATGACACCCCTCGGGCAGGGCCAGTTTTGACCCCTGGGCTTTTATTTGAACAAACTTTGTAGATATTTACTTAAAGATGTTTCATGCTTAATATCTAAACTCTAGTTATTTGGGTTTTTTCAAAGAAGATTTTTAAGTTTTTGCTATGTATATAAGGAAAATCAATGACCCCCGGGGCGGGGCCAGTTTTGACCCCAGGGCTTTTATTTGAACATACTTGGTAGACACCCATTAGAACATGTCTCATGCTAAATATCTTAGCTCTAGCTCTTTGGGTTCTTTAAAAGAAGATTTTATAAGTTTTTTACTATATGCATATAAGGAAAATCAATGACCCCTGGGGAGGGGCCAATTTGGACCCCAGGGGTTTTATTTGAACAAACTTGGTAGACATTCACTAGAAGATGTTTCATGCCAAATATATAAGCTTTAGCTCTTACAGTTCTTTAAAAGAAGATTTTTTAAGTTTTTACTATATGCATATAGGGAAAATCAATGACCCCCTGGGGCGGGGCCAATTTTGACCCCAGGGCTTTTATTTGAACAAACTTGGTAGACATTTACTAGAAGATGTTTTATGCCAAATATCTAAGCTCTAGCTCTTACGGTTCTTTAAAAGAAGATCTTTTAAGTTTTTACTATATGCATATAGGGAAAATCAATGACCCCCCGGGGGCGGGGCCAATTTTGACCCCAGGGCTTTTATTTGAACAAACTTGGTAGACACTCATTAGAAGATGTTTCATGCCAAATATCTAAGCTCTAGCTCTTAGGGTTGTTTAAAAGAAGATATTTAAAGATTTTTCTTTCGGTTGCCATGGCAACCAGAGTTCTGCATGGAATTAAATTCTTTGAACAATTTTTAAAGGTGACCACCAAAGGAACATTCCTGTGAAGTTTGGATGAAATTGGCTCAGTGGTTTATGAGGAGATGTCATTTAAAGCAAAAGTTTACGGACGGACGACGGACGGACGCCGGACGAAAAGCGATCACAAAAGCTCACCCTGTCACTTTGTGACAGGTGAGCTAAAAACCTGGATAGTGATCCCATAGAAGCATTAATCACAACAAAATTACATGAAAATTGCTGACTCGGTTTAACTGAGTCTGTACAGAAGGGATGATGAAAATGTGCAACATCCCTCATGCCCCTAGCACCAGCTTGAGCGGAACTCAAATTTCTTGCCCAAGGAAATAACTGCTTGACCTCAGATGGGGTTTGAGCCCCGATTCCCAAGCATTCCTTCAAATAATGGTGTGAACTAATGGACTATTGGTAATAATTACATTACGTACCTCGACTCATGTCATGCTGAGACCCGCTCATGTTTTGTTGACTACCTGGGTTGTACATCTGATCGTTGGGTCGATATTCGTCTTGTCCGAAACCACCAACATCGTCAAATCCTGGGGGCTGTAATCAAAAACAAAAATAAAATTGAAACTTCTTTTCAATAACAAAACATAAGTGATAATTCTGTTCCATGTATTATTTTTAGGTTTTTATACTTGAAACCTTCTACTTTTCTAAGTTGATACTATTTTCTATAGGAATCATAAAAGAAACGAGGAAATTGGATCTATATGGTTCAGTTTAAGTTTTAGAAATTGTAAGCCCCTTATTCTTTCTTTGATGATTTTTTGATCTAATGATGATCATTAAACTTGTAAAACACATTAATTTACACAAAAATTAACACAGAGTCTGAAGACATTCTGCTTTCATATATGTGTAAGACTTACATCAGCCCATGCCATGTTTTGGTCACCTCTGAAGAGTGAACTGGTCAATTCTACAGACAATCTTTTCTTATAGTCCTGGGGTTTATCTTCGGACATCCTGAACAGAACTGCCGCAGCGTATGTGGCCACACCTTCGTTTCTGGAGTGGAGAAGTTCTGTCAGAGGAGCGGTGGCTCCTTCCTGCTCGATGAGCTCGGCACCTTCCTTGTCAGAGGCCAACTCGCACAGGACACCGGCGGCAACACGCTGGATATTCTCTACTGGCGAGTATAGTAACTGAAAAATACAGAAATTTAGTTTTAAAATATGGAAAGATTTCAAATTTGTGAACATAATTATGAATGATAAGCAAACATCTAGCATCACAAGAGTAAAACAGTATACAAATCTTAATACCACTATTAACTACACTAATTAAATTTTCCCTATCTCAACATTAAGAGGAAATCCTGTATAACTTTATGTATTGAATCATTTTTATACAATTGTGTGAATAATTTATTATGCTATCTAGGATAATGTACAGCACAGGTGAAAATGAAGAACACATAATACAAAATAGAACCAAATTAGTAGGTACCATTAAACTATTTTAAGCAAATATATATTAAAATAGTAGCCATTCTTTTAATTTCTTGCGCAAGTTTTAAGCCTACCAAGATATAGACCTTGCAGATTTTTAGCTGATACAATTTACATTCAATATAAGTTAATACATATGATGTTTAAAACCAGACAATAACGTGTGTAAGTGGAATACCCTTCAGCAAGTGCTGTAAGCATTAATAAAATTACAATTTCTTCTCTACATTTTATTATCAAAAATCACGCTGCTAGGAATATTCTTCCAGTTTTTTCAGTTTTGTTTTTGTGCATTTTTAGGAGTAAATTACTTGATAGAAAGCATTTTATAATAACAAGGGCATTTATTTACATTTAAGGCTGTTATGGAAGAATCATTTTTCCCCCCTTTTTTTTAAATATCACATCAGCATAATTTGATCTGAAAACCATTTTTTCATTAAAACTAACAATAACATGTTATACGAGAAGAAGAAGCATCCCGAGGACACAATTTTTGTAAATATCATAAGTAATCATCAAAAGCGGCCCTCTTTCATTCAAACACATATACACACAAACACACACAAAAAACTCTTGAGGTTTCTTACTTGTACGAAAAGTGGGATACAGTTAAGCCCTCGGATCACTGCTCTGTTGTGAGCCTCACGGGCGAGGATATGGAGGGCACCTACAGTTCCCTCCACGATCTCCTCCATTCTGACACCGTCAACGTACCCGCTTCCTTGTCCGTTAGAGCTGATTGACGACCTCTGTAAAACATAACATACAAATGTTTATTAACTATCTTTGTGTAGGAAAAGAATTCAGTGTTTTTTGTAGGAGGGAGGATGGAGGGATTCATTCATGTTTTTGAGAATTCATCTCCCACCTTATTTTTTTCAAAGGCAGGAGGAAAGTTTTACATGGAGAAAGAAAAAAAAAGATCAACAATTGTAATAAAAATCCCCCCTTTTTTCAATCCTAAAATAGACACTGAGAATTTGCACCTGACTTTTTTGCATATCTTATATAAGATACCAATAAAATGTTTTTAACCATAGCTTATTTTTTCAAACAGATCTTCAATTTTCTTCGTCATTTTCTACCTTTTTTGATTGCCTTTCTCATAATACCACATCTTCGATGATGGCATTTAACATTTTAGTATCACATTCATTACGTACACAATTGAGTGAATTGCAGTAAATGCTTTTTGTCGATAAAATTTTGCCTGCAGGTATCATTTAAAAGTATTAAACATTCTAAAGTGCTGCAGATTTTACTGTTTCACTTCAAATACACTATTATCAATATAGACTATTCATTAATCTAGTAATAATGGCCAAATAAGACATTTGCATTCTTAAAGGCCCACTGTGCCTCATTTATGCATCTTTTTTTCTCTTAACATTTTATTTTTGGTATCTTGTTACAGTTTCAAAATAAATGCTCATTTGCAATACACATGAATTATATTTAGCTTCTTTTGCTCTGTTGGCAATTTTTATAATTATAGTGTATTAGTATTTTGTATGGAAGTCAAAAAACAAATTTGTTTACATTTTGCTACCTTTACATGTTAACATTACTGCACATTTAGCACTAGTTTATTTAGTTATTAAACATGCTCTTAATCCATTGTTACAACATTATCATACACATGATGGACAATTCTATAAAATATAAAAAATACGGATTTCTAAAGCATAATAGGCCTATAATGGATTCATTGAAAAGAATTTATAAAGGATAAACTCACCCTTTGGGTGTCTTGGTGTGCTCGGATCATGAGCTGTACAATTCTCGGCAGAGCTCCATGTTCTCTTAGTGGGGCGTGGTTGGCCTGGCAAAGAGCAAGGTTACGAATAAGACCAACTACAGCCTTGATGAGTGGCCATCTGCTTGGTGGGTGGAGAAGTTTCACAAGGACGGGGAGGCCGTAATGAAGACGGACCGCATTCTGGGCCATCTCAGCCTCGTGGTGTCGAGCTGTCAAGTGACGCAATGCACACACCTGAAACCAGAGTAAAAATAATCGTTCAATATACATGTATAAATTTTAAGAAACAGTAATATTCATCTATCAAAAGAACCAGTACCAAAAAGATTAATGCAAAATTGCTAATTATGTGTAACAATATGCCCAAAGAATGAAATAACTTATGCTGAAATTTAAGAAAAAGAAGCCTCACTTCAAAGAAAAAGAAAATTGATAAATAAAGCATTACATTACAAATGAATATTACAATAAAGTTTCAAAAAAATAGAGTGAAAATTTCAAGGAAAAGAGACTTACAGCTGGTTCCGTGATGTCTTCTCGGTCCCCGGCTTGTAGAATAGTCCTGACAAGGGCCTCGATACCTCCCACCTGGCACACGATCATCTTGTTACGAATATTGTTACATGTCAAGTTAGACAAAATACCTGCAGCACAGGTGACCACGTTAATGTCATTAGATGACAACAGTTGAACTAACATCTGTAGAAGGCCATCTAATGTGTCCTGTAATGGGGAAAAGAAACATTTATTACCGAGTTATTTCAAAATGTAAATCTTCTTTAATACATTACAATGAATGAAATTAAATAACTGGCATATACAATGCATTACATGTGAAAAATAGTATAGATGAGCAAACAGAAATTAACACAAACTTTGCATTTCAGAAAATTCACAGTTAACCCTATTCATTTTATGATTTTAAAATGTTCACACAACAAAATCAAGAAAAAGGAAAATGAAATGAACTTCCAACAATCATTTTCGCTTCAAACAGTTATATCAATAGCCCGATAGCATCAAGTTTTTATTATAACATTTAATTTATATGCTGGTAAATTACAGGCGAGATAAAATCAAATGGATACTTACACATTTGGTTGCAGCATCTGACAAGTTTCTCAGTGTCCACAGACAATTCTGTACAAGTCTCTGGCTTCCATGACCAAGGTGATTGGCCAATGCCTGCATACCACCTAGTTAATAGTAAAATCCATCAGGTTAAAAAAACAGTCTCCATGAAAAGAGGCATGAGCTATTTATGATGGGACGTATAGTCCACTTATCAAATCTGGAACACACCATTCATCACTTTTTTAAGGAAAATTTCAAATTTTTTTTAAAAATCTGGAGAAGATCCTCGAAAGTATTAACCATAGCAAGATAAAATGAAAATTACAGACTCTGATTGATCGAGTCTGTACATGAGGGATAATGAAAAAAAGTGCAATATCAACAATGTAATGGCAGGACCAACACTTGTAAATCCATACAATAAAACAAAACTTACATATTCGATAATAAATCTGTTGACCAAAATTGCTGCCTATTTTACACATTGAGCTTAATTTAATTCAGATATGAGCCGCGTTACGACAAAACCAACATAGTGCGTTTGTGACCAGCATGGATCCAGACCAGCCTGCGCATCCTCGCAGTCTGATCAGGCAGGATCCATGCTGTTCGCTATCAGTTTCTCTACTTGTAATAGGGTTGGTAAGCGAACAGCATGGATCTTGGTCAGACTGTACGGATGCGCAGGCTGGTCAGAATCCATGCTGGTTGCAAACCCATTTTGTTGGTTTTGTCATGACGCGGCTCATATAGTATTGCTACATACCTGCTTCTACAACTGCAGGTTTGTTGCTGGCACACACAGAGAGGACCTTTAGAACACGAGATGTGGTCCACAGAAGTTTCTCGTACGTGTATGATCGCATGAGACGAACAAGTTCACCAGGTCCTCCGCTAGCCAGAATTATCAACTGGAAAGAGAAGACATTAATTGGTATTAAATCATAGCGTGTATACAATAATGAGTTCCTATAAAAAAAATTTGCAAAGGATATTAGATCATTCCATCAAAATTTGATTTTTCATAAGTTAATTAACAGTATCTTTTCATTAAATTTCAAATAACATACAAGTACAATCATAAAACAAATTTTTGACAACCACTGGATTATATGGGCAAGATTTTCATTATTCTTATTAATTTATTTAGTAACTCTGTCAAAATACTTAATTCTTATTTCAGCATTTTGGTTATATCAAATTCATATGTAGCACTTTATACTCCGAAATATTTTCATTGTATTATGCAAGTTAATTAATGCAAGTAAAAACCCTTAGAAATTCTTTCTGATTTAGAATATATAAATGTACAGCGAGCATTCCGGCATTATATTAACTAAACCATAAAGTAAACCAACAAAAATTATTTTTCTAATTATCACACACCTTGCTTTCTTGGTTTCCGTAAGCAAGAATTTGGAGACAGTCAGTTGTAATAGCAAGGAATTTAACATTATTCCTCTGTAAAAGGGCAACCATCTTCTGCAAGCCTCCAGCGAGACGGACTGCCATCTTAGATCCATCTTGGTGCAGCAGAAGATTGTGTAAAGTAGTGATTGCGTAGAATAGCACAGATTCCATTGGTGAACTGTAATACAAAAATACATACACAATTATAATGTCGGTTAACATCATTAAATAAACCTTAAAACTTATGCTTTGTTTGTTGTTTGTTTTACTTTTTCATTATCATTTGTTTTAGTAAATAAATTTTGTTCTGTCCAAAATTCATATGAATTGCTTCACAATCAAGCTTAAATAAGTATGTAACTATGTTTAAACTTATTAATACCACGTTTATACTGATATTACATATATTTTTCTATTTTAAATCATTAATTGTAGCATAATAAAACATAAAATAACTTTTAACATCCAATGTCTGACACTAATTTATGCACTTTTTTTCTTGATACAAAAAATTAAGAAGAATAAATATTAGAATTTAAATAATCGCTTTTGAATGTTTAGAAAATGTACAATACTTCAGGTGAAAGGCCTATCTAAATAACACAATACAATAACTGACAAATAAACGTACCTAAGAAGTTTCACGAGTGCTGGTATGCCACCAGATTTAAAGATGGCCAGTAAACCTTGTCTGTGATGTGACAGGTTATGTAAAGTTCCGGCTGCACATCTTGTTGTCTCCGTATCGTTAGTGTTACTCATGGCTCGTACCAGTGCCGCCACCATCTGTGGCGAGTTCATTATGGCGGCTCGACTCGCCTCCTTCTTTGACAGTTGATGAACCATCATGGCTGCTTGGCTGACAACAACTTGATCATCGTCGCACAACAGCTTGGTCAGCTCGGGGATGGCACGTGTGGCAAGATCTGCATCATCCTGTATAAAGATAACCAAGCAATTTTACTACAGACCAATGTCAGATGTTTTTTCAGGTTGTTTTTTAATTACTAAATGCCATTTTTAATTACTTAAGCCTCAAATAATTTATTATGAAACAATTGTCTCTTATTGTAACATGTTTATATTTTTACTTTATAATATTAAATACAATTCAAAAAGCATTACACACAGAACTGTTCATAGGCAGGAAAAAACCATTATTTTAAAGAATTTAGAAATTTGTGCAGTTATGGAATTCATTTGATACAATTTAATATTAATGCCATTTATAAAATGCACAATGAAATTTCTTAAACTTTTTAATTCTTTACCTGATAATTGATAAGGTTAACCACTGCATGTTTCAGCATCTGTGAAGGCTCAGCCAGACGCTGTACCGCGGTTGGCTGGTCAGGATGGATCTGTGTGGATGGGATTTGAAGGCCTTCCTCCAATGTCTCGGGAAACATGGCCTCCCGTACACGATGAGATCGTGTCTGGTTTAACTGTTGGTTCATATCTGAGAAAGAAATATACGTTTTAAGTATTAAAACATTATATTTGTAAGCAAGATGGTTTTGGACTAAGTAATTTACCACAACAAAATTCTATTCCAATACATTTATTCCTTTCCAGTCTTTATTTCATGAAATAAAATGTTTTTAAATTCATTTCTACTTGTGCCTTATCTAAAATCAATCCCATAATTAAGATAATTATAATCATGATAATAAAATGGTTAAATACAGTGAAATTTCTAGTCTTTCATATTTTCTGATATGCTGCCTTATAATATAATATGATATGCTTACCATCAACTTGTTCCTGTGTGAAGCCGGGACCCATTCCCTGCTCGCCCCAGTTGAACATCATTCTTGATGTGTCCATATTCTGGTCTGGTTCCTCCATATCGTCCACATGGCTCTTGCCACTGAGAGATGGAGCCTGGAAACAGAACACAAAACAAATCATACTTATGAACATTTTGGCAAATAAAATGTTTTTAGTTCTTTGTCAAACAATCTAAAAAGTTGTTTTCATTTAATAAACACATACTTCCAAGTTCAAATATCTTGAGGGTTAATTTTTTTCACTAGGCTACCATATGTTTTTATAGTCTTGGATGGAATGAAAATGATTTTGAGCTTTCAACATAGAACAGGACTTTGTGATTTAAATGATGATTTAAACATCTTTCCAATCTTGCAATGAAGTAACCGAAACGGTCATTATCTCATTCACAATTAAGCCTATATACTTATTTTGTAGGGTAAAGCCTAAATCTTCTTTGGAATACTAGCTTAAATAAAAAAATATAAATATTTTCACTATTTAACAATGTTTTATAGTCTTTTCCATGACCTATGTTAATATTTTGAGATTCATACCTGTGTGGTAGCGCCTGAGTGGATTCCTGAATCTCCCATGTATTGGTTCTGTTGCCACATCAGTGTCTGTTGTTGTTTGTTGTCCATCGGCATATCCCCTAGATCCATCATGTTACCACCAGGACCCACTGTCAAAACAAAATGTCACTTTATTATATTGTTGACAACTACATCAGTCTTGTTGTTTGTTTTGTAAAATCAATACACATCATTTAATAACCATAGCTTTTTGTCAATGGTGTGATAGAACTACTGGACTAAAATAGTTGTGAAAGTAAAGTTTTCTGTTTTGCTTTTTTCCCCAGTTATGCAAAAGTGTGTTTAATTAAATCATATGAAAAAGGTTCAGCTCAGCCTTGATAAAGCTTGTTCCATGGCATAGCAGATAAAACTGAACAAATATTTTCTGTAGGATTAAAATAAATCTCTTCATTGTCACAAAACTAAACAACAAACAAGATCTTTTGTTGTAGCTTTATCTCAATTATTGGCCAAGTTGACTGTGCTAAGATGGTTATGGCTGTGTTGACCATTGACTCTTTCCACTCATATATCATTTTTCTGGCTAAATGACATACTTGGTGCACTCTGAAGCATTATTCTCATGATTTTAAAGAAGCTCAGAACAAAAGTACAGCAGGCAATTAAATATTCATAAATTGGGACAGCGTTTATATTAAAATGAAATTTGCCTCATTTCAAGTGTATAAAACTATAGATCCACTGCCTGCAGTTTTTACAGATCATTTTCTTTCAAATTTGAAAAAGAATAATATCAAAATAAATGTATGAAAGAAATATGTTGATCTGTATTCTTATGAATGAGCCAGTGGCGCATTAACAAATTTCAAAACCTACTTAATCAGTTATTTTAAGTAGTTGCATAAAATATATTGCTCCGGATTTACGTACAGTGTATAATATGTGTGCTAATTATGATAAAAATGCCGATTATGACAAACATTCCATGATATAACTCTTTTAACAATTGTTTATGGAAATGAGGTAGTTCAACTGTGTACTGTTTAAATTTTGTAGAAAGTTTTCATTAGATATATAGCTTTACACAAGCATCAAACCCCAGATACTTGCTAATGTATATGAAATGTTTTGAAATGTAATTTTTATGTATGAAAAAACTGTATTTCAAAGCAAGTTATTTACAAATTACACATTGCAAATGGCGCTTAATATTACGAAATAAACATTATAAATCAGAATAAGCACAAATAGCCCTTAATGTGTTAGCATCTAGTATTACTATTAAATACTGCAATTGCATTTAACATGTAACTTATCTTTAAAAGTGAAAATTTCTTGAATTTCTACAAAATGTTAGTACATTTTTTCTCAATGCTGATTTTCTTAAAAAACATTTTTGGCTTGTTTGGACACATGCCGCTTTCAGAATCAAAATTTGTCCCTATAGCAACATAATTTTTAGTCTCAATGTCTTCAGTTCAATAACAGGGAAAGATGAAGAGATATACTTACTGGCCCTGGTTGAGGCTGGTTGATTTATATTGTAAGAACTCATGTTTAAAGATCTTTATGTATGCTCAAAGGCTCTGAAAATATACAAGACAAAAATTCATCATAATTTAATTTAACTAAATAATTGAATATTTGAAGTGAACACAGTTTTATTGAGAAAGAAGAAATAAAAGTTTACACTGATCATACCATTATACTTCAGATATAAGCCGAATGGCTAACATGTACAAAGTTTACAAAAATAAAAAGAGCATACTGGTATATCAATTTGTTTAAAATCCATTAAACTAAAATCTTTTATAATTATCCAATTATTATTTTAAACATTTATATTACAAAATATTCTGAAAACTTTAGTTACAAATCAAAAACATGTTACAAATCAAAAACTTACTGCATTTAAATTATCACAAAGTATTAAACAAAAATTGTGAAAATAAATAAAATCCTTCAGAATGAAACACAAATTTTAATAACAATTTTTTCTCTCAATTCTCCAACAATGAATAACACACCACAATTTTTTTTCTAGTTAATATACACAGTATCTGGATGTCTTTTCCAGGTTTTTACTCAACAATATTTGAGTTAATCACCTGACAACAATTCAATCACTGCTGAGTGATTTTTTCTACACATACACATAAAGAGTATATCACAGCTGACTGAACAATTTGAGTAAATCCATTCACAAACACTGTTTAACTGCCAGTCATTGCAATATTTTTCACACCCTTTTCACCTCACATAAAAAATAATGACTAAACCACGAAAATCAATATAACTTTTATACAGGAAAACTCCACTCGATTTGAAAATGTTTAGTCACCGTGCCCGTATGCACTACATTGTTAAACTTTTTTTCACCAGTTCACATTGTTTCACTTTATTTTCTCCACTTATGTGTGACATTACACAAACTCACTATTTCCCTATTTTTTTTTTGTAGAAAATATTTCCTGTTATGTTTTTGGTAGAAATTAAAAGCTCCCAATCTCTATTGAATTAAATAACTTGGCAATGACTTCAAACTTAACTAGAAATGTGTCCATAGGACACGGATGCCCCCACACGCCACTGTTCTGTCAATCTTATGACTCTAGGTCAAATATTTTTTGGACTACATGTGCCACAAGTTGAAAACTAAAAATCAACAAAGGGCCATAATTCTGTTAAATTTGGTCGCAGCAAAAATTCCATTCTTTACTACCATCTACACATTAAGGTTGTTCATCCCTGGAAGTTTAAGCAAAATCTGCCATCCGGTTTAAGAGGAGTTGTGTTCACAAAATTTCTACATAGTATATAATGAAAAAATCAAAAAAGGGCCATAATTCTGTTAAATTTGGTTGCAGCAAAAATTCCTTTCTTTACTACCATCTACACATTAAGCTTGTTCATCCCTGGAAGTTTAAGCAAAATCTGCCATCCGGTTTAAGAGGAGTTGCATTCACAAAATTTCTACATAGTATATAGTGAAAAAATCAACAAAGGGCCATAATTCTGTAAAATTTGGTCGCAGCAAAAATTCCTTCCTTTACTGCCATCTACACCTAAAGGTTGTTCATCCCTGTAAGTTTAAGCAAAATCTGCCATCCGGTTTAAGAGGAGTTGCTTTCACAAAATTTCTACATAGTATATAGTGCAAAAAACAACAAAGGGCCATAATTCTGTTAAATTTGGTCGCAGCAAAAATTCCTTCCTTTACTACCATCTACACATTAAGGTTGTTCATCCCTGTAAGTTTAAGCAAAATCTGCCATCCGGTTTAAGAGGAGTTGCGTTCACAAAATTTCTACATAGTATCTAGTGAAAAAATCAACAAAGGGCCATAATTCTGTTAAATTTGGTCGCAGCGAAAATTCCTTCCTTTACTACCATCTACACATTAAGGTTGTTCATCCCTGTAAATTTAAGCAAAATCTGCCATCCGGTTTAAGAGGAGTTGCGTTCACAAGATTTCGGGACGTACGGACGGACTGACGGACGGACGGAATGACTGACGGACTGACGGACGGACGGACGGACAAGTGCAACGCTATATGCTCCCACATTGTGGGGGCATAAAAATTCAGTTAACTCCAAAAAATATATTAACTGACGTCCTATTCCAAGCACCTGTATTTTCAAAAACTAAACATAAAATGCATTATTTCAGTTTATTTTGCTATATATTTAACCCCCCAAACTCAAATGTGATCGTATTTTCTGATAAAGTCTATTTTAAACTATCAGTAAAAATCAATATATTTTTATAATTGTTTGACACTTCTGGTATGCTAATATACAAACATGTCACTATTGTTGAATAGAAATACAACCAACACTCAGCTATCACATTTTCAAATCTGACATAGCTCTTTGTAAACATAGACACCTTTATGACTTAACCATGCAGAAATGTGTGTATCGGTGGACCGATAAATTTTCTAACTTGTTTATTGTATACAGGTACTCATTTAAAGTTTAAATTTCATTAAATAATAAAGAAACGACACTGTCAGAAAAACTATTAAATCAATTAAAATAAACACATCTTATAAGTTAGCTTTTAAAAACGTAGAAAAATCTACAATATATCATGAAAGGAAACAAAAATCCTGACACCCCTACAAACTGTGTAAAGTAGTACATTCCAACATGACACCTGCCATTTCTGACCTACCTGTCATTAAATAATGGGGTGTGCCAATGGGTTGAGACATTAATAAACAGCAATCTCGACTGACATGGGGCGCACAAGGGAAATACAACGGAAAAAGAACACTCAAGGCTTTCCTGAACATCAAAGGCATAGTAAAGACTGGCAACATTTTTTTATGTAATTTGTTACATCCTTCTGGCTTAGATAAGCGCATTTATATACACATTTGTGAATTGGTTGGAAAAAACACACACACCAAAAAACACACAAGAATAATTGGGTATTTTCTTTCAACAGATATATTAGGGGAAGAGAGCATTTGAATAAAAAATCTTTATCCAGACAGTGATTTTGACCAAAAATCCGCAAGAAAGAATTTATTTTCAAATGCACTCACCTTCAATGTATATACCGATATTATTATTCCCCTCTTTTATATGTTGTAGCCAAAGTACATGTGGGGTCCAAAACGGACAGAAATTACAAAATTTTAAATCTGTAGATATTAGTGCAAGGTTTTTATTTGCTGTAGAAGGGTATGTGAGATATTCCATTGCATTTTTTGCCATATATAAAAAAGTATCAAGAAACACAATTCTGTTAGGAATATGGAAAGTGGCAAAAAAGGTCATACAGTGCATTGATATAACTTTTATCACCTCTCCCCTCGCCTACATTTTTTTTCTTACCTAACCCATAATTATAACGTAACACATGAAAATGTAAACAGTGGCATTACACAACTATCGCCTTTACTTCATCTGCTTATACTGATAAAATCAATTCCTTCAACCCTTGGTACAAAACCATAAAATTCCACACAATAATTTTTACGATCTTGGGAAATATGCTCTAGATCTAGAAAAGCATGGAACTGGGACCTTGATCAAAGGTAACCGGAGACTGTTTTGAGTGCAATTAGCAAATTGCTTTTACTGTTAGAATTGGCAGCTGTAAAAAAACCAGCCTACAGTAAAATAGAGAGAACCTGACAGTATTTACTACAACACAAGAACATATAAATATACAAGAAGCTCTTTTTTAGATTTATGTTTACAGACAATCCACACACATCCTGGCATTTCTGGCCAAGGATTTATAAATCCTCGAGATTTTCTTGTATGTAAAGTTACATAATTGTTGTTTTGTTCAACATTGTTCAACATTTAAATATATATTTTTGACAATGGATCCCATAAGGAACAAATAGGGGGAACAATCTAAACTGAAGCCTTGACTTGTATATGTCTTGTCAAACTTACAAAAGTTTTATCAGCTTCGGAAACTTTATATAAGTTGCTCAACAGTTTCGCCAAAATCAGTCAAAAATCTCTAAAAATCACAAAACAGGTTTCCAAGATAAGCAGAAGAGTAGAAAAGACCTGATAATAATGGTGGTAACCTTTGTACAACAAATAGGTGGCCCAAAGCAAGTGATCTTTAAAAACTTAAAGCAAAGTTCCCTCCCTTCTCCTTACCCAAATGCACAATATTTTGTGACCAGATGACCTTAAGAATTTTCTGTTGAAATGATGGGTGATTTTTGATACAATTAAGGACAATAAGGTTCAAAATGTATAGAATTAAAGATGTGATCATCCCATTGCTGACAAATCTCAATTTTAAGGTAAGAGCACTTCGGATACAACAGACTGTATCTTTAGCATCAGTATGCATTGCAAAATGTCAACAGCAACATGGTCTTGTTGCCTCAATAGCAAGAGCATTGGACTGAGAATCAGCAACCCTGGTTACTTTCAAAGGCAAAGCAGGTCTCTTGTTTTCAGTTTGTCTGATCATGAAATCCTTTCTAAGATCATTCAGGCTGTACTTTTTCTCTGATATGTACAGAAGTTAACAGTTCCTTGGAAAGATGAAGGTTCTACTACTGGTAAACTGCTTGACAGCATACCCAGAAACAATGCAGTGGCAGAACTGACACTGCTCTGGTGAATTCAAAGTGGCTGATATACTGCTGTGATCCAATGGGTAAACTACCAACACCACCACCATCAGTATCATCATTTATGCATCTATGTCACACTAGAGACGTTGTTAAACCAGAGATTATTAAAACTACTGAATTGTCAAGCTTCCATTTTTGGTATTGTCGAGTTTCAATATAGGAAATATATTCATTAAGATGAAAAATTTGAAGATGAAGACCAACATTTTTCAGTCTGTAATTTTGTCAGTTTCAGAAAAGAAAGTGTTAATCAACTTAATGGTGACACAACTCTCCCCCACCCCCACAACCAGTAAATTTTGAAAATAACAAAGTTCCATAAGGGAGCCACCATATCCAATAGTTTAAGTGTAACTGCTCTGTACCTTGGAAAATTGTAATTATAATAATTATGTGCTTATAAGTGATTAAACCAAATAATTTCTTTGTCTTATTTGATGTATACAATGTTATCTGAGTTTCCTAATCTGTCTAAAACATCCTAAAAATTTCCAATCCAGGGATTTGGGTCATGTTCCCAAAGTGTTGAGAGCAAAAAAAAACCCAACTGTATATGAAGGAGAATAAAGGTTGCAAGTATAGACACAATTCCCATTAAAGCCCTGCAGTCAATCTATGCTGATTTTGACATATGTCACGAAAACAAATTATTTTCCAGTCCACTTAACCATGTAAATTATACTACCATATCTATTCATCTGTCACATTGGACCAATTAGTTTCAACACATTTAACTTTAATTCAATTTGTCGAAAATTTCAACATTTTCTTTAGCTCTCCCTTGGGGCACCTCTGGATTACAAAAGGTGCATTTATCAGGTAACCTGTCAAGGTAAGTTATGGGGGGAGATTCTCAAAGTTATATAGATATAAACAAACTAGTCATTGTTTTGTTTTCAAAAGAGAAATACAAGATACTCAAAATAACAAATACAAAGAAATTCACAAAATAAAACTGTATGTATCAAGATAAACTCACTTTATCTAAATTCTTGTTGCGTAATCCTCACATGAGTTGTAATTTTTTTTTTAAAGGAAGCTTTCAATGTTTTGAACTTCCCCCCAATGAAATATATCAAGTGCAAACAAATTACTAACCTGACATGTGGGGAGTTTGGATTATAACAGAAGTAGTGAATGGCAAAATGGTTTAAGTGGTAGTATTCTTTATCGGGATTTACATCAGTGTATTAAAATACTCTCAATGAAAGTGTCAACATATTTAAGATGGCAGCTTTATGACCTGTGTTACAACAGTTTAGCTCTGCACACAAGTCATTTCATCTGAATTATTGAATTATTAAAAAGGTGTGGGAGTCTGTCTGTTCATGACTAAATTTGTTATTTTTTTAAAGTAAAGTCAAATTTTATTCTGTTTATTTTTTTTGTCAGTCACTATTTACATTAAAAGTTGTAAATTTGTACATTCAAAGTTGTAACTTCGTATGTATGTGTGTAACTAGTGAATATTTGTAGTTGGTGTACACAAATGTATGATGAAATAGAAAAATAAGAAATAACAATTTTTTTTTTAATTCATTATAGACTCCCCCTGACTTTTAGAAAATAAATTGTAAATATTTGTAATTCTTTTGTTTGTTTTTTTCATAACATTGTAAAATTTACCATTCATTGGTGGTAAAACTTAATGCCTGTAATGTGAGATTGATGAACTTTTCATTCTGAACCACAATACAAAGGTGTTCTGAATGAAATCACATTATTACCGATGTAAACAATTAAGTATGCATTTAGTCTCATTTCAAGCTATGGCGCCTACTAAGAGGGGAAAAGTAAAAAAAGTATGTACATAAATCAGAAATGCCATCCATTCACTACTTCATGCAACTATTAACTTCAAAAGCTGCAAAGAGCAGAAACATCAAAGCACCAATTTTGTCGGTAACTGCAACTGCTACTTACACTGATGAACAAAATTAATATAAGGTACCGATGAAAATTAGGTTTCATTTTATTATTTCAAGGCACATTACTCGGTCAGTGGCATCTGATCATTTTGCGCTATGCACTATTCTGCCAGTAAATACTTTTAAATTTTCTTTAAAAATGATAAATGATTCTGTTGAGGTATACTATAAGGGTTAAATAATGTAGCTGAGTTGCACAGCCTTTAATTTAAACAAGTTAGCCACCATTTCCTCTAAGCAACAAAATCTAATATATTGGTTGAAATACCATTTTTTTCACAGAAGTATTCTTTCTGCATCTATCAAGCACAAATCTTTTTAATTTCTCATTTGAAATTTTAGACCACAACCCTGATCGGATTGTTTTAGTAATTTTCAATTAAAGGCCAATGATACTCCAGAAATGATTTATTCCCAAAAACTTATTTGGTTTTGGGTGCCCCGTTTTATAAAAAAAAATTAAATATCGGCCTATTACATGAACAATCTTTTTTTTATTTTTTGGCAATTACATTAAGTACTGTTAATGTTTGTTTCTATTTGTATGGAAGTCAAAATACTTCTTTGTTTACATTTTTCAACTTTAATGACAAATTATTTCACATTCAGCATCACTTTATTCAGATGATACACATCTTATGTCTAATACCATTATTTTCTAAAGGAAAGAAATATATTCCTCTCCTAGGTATATTAATGTGCCTTTAACAATAAGCAATTTCATTTTTTTAGTGTATTGTATTACAAATAACATGAAATACTTACACTTTATAATTATTGAGTCACTGCATTGTTCTCCTGGCTTACAACATAAAAAAATCTCAAGAACACAGATTATAAATCTTCCTAAACAACATTACAACATCCCATTGGAATAAATTGTGTAAAATCCAACAATATAATTTTATCTATTATTTTTTAACTCCTCAGTCCTTTTTAATACAATGTCTATCTTCAATATGTATATACTATACTGTACATGTACACAAAAGCTTACAAATGACTAATGCATATCTAGAAAGTTTAAAATGCTTTTTACATTATTCTGCCACACAACATTTCAAGCCTAAATAAATTTCTCAAGTGTCACTACTAGTTATATACACACACACTACAAGCAGATTAAACTTATATACATCTATACACCAAGGTGAAATTTTAAACCATCCTGTAGAATGGTTTAACCAGGACTCAAGCTAGGTTCAAAATTTAGGGAGAAGTCACTTCTCCCTCCAGCTGCTTTAGGGAGAAGTGGGGAGACTTTAGGGAGAAATGAGGAGATTCATTTATCGATGTTTGTTGTATGTTATTGCAATTATGTTGACTCACTGTACATATCTTATTAAATGAATTGGATTTGTGTTACAACAGAATATTCAATTTTAATTCAAAATTAGTTTGAAACAAGTAATAAGAATGAGTATCATGTAATGCAACCATTGCATTAAATGAAGATATAAAAGCCATAGTTGATTCCTATCATGGATCATATCATGGGTGGATTAACAGTTATTCCCTTCTGATTTACTATTAAAAAGCTTGCGCCGGACATTATATTCATATTCACTTATGTTGTAAAGAAAATGAAAGTAGATCTATAACGAAAGACACGATCTTTAATTTAACTTCATTTGTAATAAATACAGTGTAATACGCCGTCAATTTTATCAAATTTAACTCGTCGACAAAAAAGGTTATCATAACTTTCATTTAAAATTACCGTTACAGTTATATGTCGAGCGGTCCTCTTAATTCTTACAAACATTCGATAGTGAAAATTTAATTGACGTTTGATCCGTCCATCTTAAATAATTGTTACGGGTAGTTGTATGTTAGCGATTTAATGATTGGTTTAATAATGTCGCCTCGATTAAAACGTGAATTACGATTGGTTTCTCGCACGTATCGGTAATCTCGCCGTGGGCGGAGTCTAATTGTTCCTCGAGTGTCTGTTAATTAGACTTTTATGACATGTTGGTAAACAAACGGATTAATGACATTTCGCGTTGATTGAGATGCATGACAGTCCCTTTTTCCGGCAGCGAGGGTAAACAAAGCAAACACACACAACATGTTATTCACAGTTATTGTTGGTAATTTTCAATAATGGATCAATAAAATCGGGCGACTTCATCTTCGCTTTCATGTAGGATGTCGGCGAAGTCAGACAGGATTCGGCGACTATTTCGCCCGAATCGCCCACTAGCTCGAGCCCTGGTTTAACAATGTAAGAAAATTAAGATTTTGTGCATGTTTTGCTGAGGGTTTAACATCTATGTTTAAATGGCTGCTTAACATTACATTAGAAACTTCGTTCAAAATTATTTTGGGGAAATGTTTGATTATCACTTATTTTCAAAATCATTCATGAGAATGACAACCTTGCAATAATATTGAAGACGACTTTCATGTTTCTTGGAAAGTTGGATTATTATAGATACTATAATGCATAATTATACCATAATTATACAATCATGTTATTACACTTATAAATATAATACACTGAGGCCATCCTTAAAAAATAGTTTGTTTGCAGTAACCCAACCCAGAATTTTCAAAGTGGGTAGGTAGGTCGATTTTTTATTTTTTTTTTATTGAACTGTACTCTTAAACATGGAATTTCAAATGCTGGACAATTATATGCTTTGATAATCTGGTAACAATTAATAAATTGATAAGTGAATTATAATTTAATAAGACCTACATTTTATTTCTTCTATTAACCTTTAAAAGAACGAAAACAAAGCACAAGGCAAAATTTTTTGATTCAAAAAAAATTTTTTTTTATCCAGACCATGAAAAAAAAATTTTGAGTAGGGGCAAATTTTGTGAGTCGGTCGCGTTACTGCAAACAAACATTTTTTTAAGGATGGCCTGATATTCATTATTTCCACCTCCCTCCCCCATCCCCCCCGGGTTTCTCTCTCTATATTGTGAATATGTCCTGGTCTGTCATGCACAAGAATGAGCCACTTCTTTCTGTTAAAATATTTCAGGCAGGTATAGAGGTTACGCTCATTAAGGATGTTCTGATTCTTTTAAGTTTGAATATACCCAAATGCACTGCTTCATATTAGATTTATACTTCAGTATACTGTTCTGACTGTTCAGCACATAGAACCATACCACCTATGCAGAGTAACACTATCTGATTGGACGAGGGAAAAAAAACCATTAGTACTGGGACATTTGAAGTGATGTTGAAAATTAGTCAAAAGGTTCTTAAACAACCAAGCTTGAATCATTCACATGTAGGCAAAATATTATGTAAAACTTTTATTAGCTAGTAAACTTCATTTTTAAAATATGTATGGAACACAAAACATTATAAGAGGCCAGGAGGGATATTATGCCAGTCTGTGAGAAAGTCTGTCGCTGGGTCCTCGGATCTCGCAAACTAAAAATCATGAGGGACGAGATAAATTTCTATACAGTCAGTCCTCATGTCAGAATAAAATTTCAGCCAGTTTGAAACAATTTTTGGCCTTCTAAGATATGCAAAACTTTCAAGGTTGACCTTTTTTTTCATTTTTGCTTGTATTCACAGACCCAGATAACCAAAATCACCACAAGATACAACCAGATTTTAGCCACCATCTTGTCTTGGATAGTTTCCTTACCAAAACATATTTTTTCTCCAATCTTCAAAATTAAATCTTTGAAAGATGTATCGTTTCCTTGTGAATTATGCTAATGTTTTATTTAATTTGTTTCTGTATATTTTTTCATAGTATCTTATAGTTGAGCCTGATAATTCATATTTGCTAAATTTCTTTGTTTATAATTATGGCAATATCCATCCCCCCACCCTTACAAAAAATACCTTTCAGAGTCAAGGCCGGGAAAAAAATCATCAGGGCCGGAAATAAACTAAGGATCCCAGTCCTTGTGGCTGGAGAAAATTTTTGACTTTCGCATTGACTGTTATGCATATATATTTTATTGTTTCCTTAGGAAGGGCTTCACCCTGTTTGAATTTCAAGCATCCCATAAAAATTGGCAACTTCTAAATAAATACCTATGACCCATACCTCCTACAGATCACAAGGTCAAATTTGAAAGTCAAGAAAACAGTACCACACCTTTAGAAGCAAGGTATTTTCATCACAAAATATCCCATCTGAACCAATTTTACTTGACCCCCTTTGGTCAATTAACTGATAAGAAAAATTTCATTCCAATGACCGATGACAACCTGTGCCAGGGAAGGCACTACAATCATGACACTACTAGCCTTTTCAAAAATTTTCTTTGTGGTATCTTAACATTTCATTTCATCTCCAGGACTTTTCAGTGGTGTTTTTTTAATATTATTTCAATTGGTTTTTATATAGAAAGTTTTCACAAGTAGAAACAACCTGAACACATCAGGCAAGTGCCTAAAAATCTGTTCCCATGCAAGTCATTCTGAATTTAACTCCATTTATATCTTTATTCTTTGATTGTAGATTAAAGGGATGCCACTGAGGTTTTTTGACATGGTGGACTGAAAAAAATTTCTGTTGATGGAGACAAATAACCTTTGTGCACAATTTCAGATATTTGCTCACTCCTTTATGTCTAGAATCATAATTCAAATTGTTAAAAATGACCTCAAACTGAAAAGCCTTTCAATGCTGTTCATCAAAATCAGACTAAGACAAGCTCAAAAACAAGATTTTCAATTTATTTCTAAATATATTTCTCAACTAACTTTGCATGTCTGTTTTAAGTGCCCCAGATTATTTATGTAAGAAATTCAAACTTTCTATTTTTAAGCTTTTAGACCTCCATGGAGTCCCTTTAAAATGAAAGAACAATTTTTGAAAATATATTCTGGATATCACAATTTTGTAACGATCGTTCTTTTTTGTTATATACCAACATATTATCTATAGTCAATGTCCTTTTAAGTTATTTTATAGTTTGATAATGTTATAAGTGCAAGTATGAGTTATATATAATCACAGGAGCATAATATTCTGCCAATAAATAAGAATTAAAGTAAAATATGTACCCTCTTCATAAAAATAGGTCAGTGAAAAGATGTTGCATCCCTTGTGTTTATAGGGGTACATATTTAACTGTAATTCTTATTTATTGACAGAATATCAAGTTCCTGTGATTTGATAATTAACTCATAATTGTCAATACTTTTTATCTTTATCAAATTTACAAAAGGTGCTGAAAAAATCAGACTTTTGAGGCCGAATCGTTAAGGCACCGGGGTAAAAAGGCTTGAAATTGCCCTGGCCAAGTGTGAGGTACCCCTCTGAAAACCTATAGATGATATTTTTGATCAAACATACACTCCTTGGACACCAATATTAGTTAAAAATATCAGGAGGCCTGAACAGTGATTTTTTCTAATATCTAAAACAACATGTTGCTTTCTGAAAGGGGGAAATAAAACGCAATAAGTCAGAAAAGATGAAAATCTGAACTCAAATTCCAACAACTCAGAATAAAAAAAAAAAAAAAAAAAAAAAAAATGGACTAAATAATAAAGTATTGTTTGATTTATAATAGGTTACATGAATATTAATATGTTTGTCTATTATCTTATTTTTATTAACACTGTCTTATAGGCATCTGTCTCACTATTGATCCATTTTAATTCATGTACCAGGTTTATTTATAACATAAATATTTGTTTCTACATGTTATCATATTTTTGCCGCTAAACGCCATAACGATTTTTTGGCGCGTTCCGTTATGACGTCGCTCCCAGCAATTTTATTATGATTTGCACTGATGAAGGCATATAGCCGAAACGTTTGCAATTAAATTAAATTACTAAATGTTCGTGTTTGTGTGGCTTGTCTGATTATTTTAACAACTCAGAATAGAATTTACCAATACATTTTATGAAATTTCAATTCAATTTAACATGCATTTTACATAGCAGAGGCTATCTATAAAGAGAGCTTTCAGTCTTCTAGCTGATACAAGATGTTGTTTAATCAAGGTTTGGGTAAAAATAGAGCACTGGGTATTTAAGAGGAAGATATAAGTATTTTTAGGGGAATTAAAATGGAAGTGGCTAGCCGTACAGGCCCGTACGGCTAGCCAAAAGTTCTAGCCGTACGTGAGTCACGTACGACTAGCCAGGACACACTGTATTGGCTAGCCGTACGGCACTTTTCAAAAATATGTGGAAGGCGAAAGTGCATATGTTAATTATGACTTTAAGCGAGGATTTTAGACAAGAATGTTTACTTTTTAGAGATTAATCGACGTGTTGGCTACAGAAAAAAATGTACTTTGTCATCTCAAGACGTCGAGAAAAAATATAGCGTTTGGTTGCAGTTAAATAACATCAATTGAAATACTTTACAAAATTTTGATAATAATCCATTTTTGTTTCATTAAGTGTAATTTTTAATTTGAAAAAAAAAACAAACAAACAAACAAAAACACCGAAAATAATTGTTGTTGGGCTCTGATAATTGCGTCAATTACCGACGGTATAGAAGTTTGTCCATCGTCCATCATTAAGGAAAGTTTGCATTATTAAATTATTTTTCCTTTTCACCGTTTTTTTACTTTCTTTTTATTTATTTATTTATTTATTCCCCTCCGATCATTATTTATTCGATCCATGTGCTTAATTAACGTTTTAACAATTCATCTTTCATACAAACCATAAGCTGAAAATTAAGGACGTTATAACATGCAACTTTGACACTTAATCTTATTAAGATAGATTATACAACGCTTACAGTACTCGTATTTATTATTTTTTTTTTTTGCAAAATTGCGGAGCATCTTTATTAAAGTGAACACACTAGGACAAATGCGGAGATTTGATTAAAATCGTCGTTTAAGGACACAAAATAACTTGTGCATTTTCGACTTCCATATAATTTTGAAAAGTGCCGTACGGCTAGCCAATAGTGTGTCCAGGCTAGTCGTACGTGACTCACGTACGGCTAGAACTTCCAATTAAAATATACTTATTTTGGGCTTGGGGAAACAGCCTTTATATTTGCTGTTAAACATAGCAAAAAAATCACTGTCGAAAGCCCTGTATTAAGTATTATATACAAAAAGAGAGGTTTCAAGAGCTTGTACCCGTACCCATGCTATTTTTAGACTGCTCCTTTCTCAAAAAATAAATTTGTTCTTTGAAGTTGTGAAGCTAAAATTAGTATCGATATATATCAAACACTGTTCACATTGTTTCTGCAAAAGAGATATATTTTGCGCACTTAAAGCCTTGTATATACAAAATTAAACATGCAAGACTGAAGTGCATTTTAAAATGATGATTCATTATACACATTTCGTAAAAAGTCGACTCGTCCGCTGAACAAAAGCCTGTTACAAAATACGAGACTTCCGATAAACTTTCGCACCAAAATGTACAATAAAAGTTGCTTACCGTAAGCAGATGCTTTGGCGAACCATAAGCTTTCTCTTAAGACTGAAATTTAGGCGAAACAATAGAGAAATTAACGGTTGTTTGTACGAAATACTTTGGAAAGTCTGTTCAAATTTCCAAGATGGCGAGCATTCAATTAAAAGCTACGCATGCGCACTAGCCTCGCACCTGTTACACCTCATTAGGTCCGTGGAAAGGCCAAGCAAATGATAGGCCGAAGTAATATTTTTATTTAAACATCGCTCGAAACATTTGTGCTGCAAAAGATTTCTTTTTCATTTAGCGCACGCGTGTTTTAACCGTGGTACTTGATATTTAATATATTTATTGCTTATTAGCGTCTGTTTTTAATAATTACGTGTTTAAAACACACGATGAAAGACTGACTAGTGATGGTATTAATTTAATTTTTTTTAGTTTTCATTTGATTCATCAGAGAGCAAGTGCTGAAGTTTCGATTATGAGAGAGCATGTACAGATCGTCACGTTATTCAAAAGCCTATGAGAAAAAAGAAGAAAAAACAATTACATCAACAACATCATCAAGTTATAAGATTAGATTTTTATTAAAAAAATAACTAATAGCGTGTAAAACCATAAATATTAACGATCACATCAGTCACGGACTTTAATTAAAGTTGTACATCAGGTGAAAATGGGATGTTGGAGTATATTTTATAATATCAAGGGAAAGGACGTGAAGTGGTTGCACACTTGTTTCAAGCCAGGAAATGAAGCATATCTGCAACTGAGAAACGGTTAATGACGAAAAATATTATAGCCGAATTAGCTAATTATTAAAAATTCAAGCCAAAATATCAGTAAATCAGTTAATATATGTGCCCTTCATTTATTTATTTATTTATTTATTTATTTATTTATTTATTTATTTATTTATTTATTTATTTATTTATTTATCTATTTATTTATACAGTTGAAAATGCTTTAGACATTACACGTGTACAAAACAAACTAGCTCGTGTTCAGTACATATATCTTTGGTTTCTAATTAAAGCAGTACTTAAATTCTTAGAACTTTTCCAGGTATACAGTTAAAACAGTACTTCGCGAAATTTGACAATCCTAGTGCACATGGGGTGACTGTGAAAAAGGTAATACAAGAAGTATACGATGGACTTTATCCATTCTCCTGAAATCGATCATTGTCTTCAAACAAACGAAATATAGATTAATTAGGCAATGCCACACCCCAAATCCTATTACTGAGTCATGTACTTTTAGAGGACCAATTCAACACATTGGTCACAATTTGTCAAACGCATTAGGAAGTCGTCTGCTAAACAATGTTCTTGGCGGAAGCACTGTAGAATGTTTCAGGTGAAATCATCTTTGATGTCATTTTGCAAAGAAAATTGGTTGGCCACCCCAGTATAACAAGATCATTTTTATGTGACAACGATTTCATTTAATAGAAAAATCACCTCTTAAGCATGATAACTAAATTTTAAGGTAGAATTATGGACCATTTCTCATAATGTAAGTCTATGGGAAAATCAATACAAGAGTCTGACCTTCTTCACGAAAAAAACCCGCAGGAACATACCCGGAGATATTCACTAATAATAATGGTTAAAAGAACAAAAATAATGACAAAAATGCAAATGCGCCCAATCAGATGAACACTTATATTAATTCACCAAACGAAAGCTTTCTTAAGAGAAGACAGGTGAAATAAAGTAAATTAGACATCAGCGTAAATTTTATATCATTGATTAAAAAGAAATCATGAAATTAACATTTTGTTTGACATAATCATATTTTTGCGCTTAATGCAGTTCTTTCTGATTTTTAAAAATTGGCGTCAAAATTGAAGATTTTTAGCTGCTATCTAAGATTGGCCCAATAAAATTTTGAGTCCAGCTCATTTCCTGTATAATTCTTTGAACAAAGTACCCCCCCCCCCCCAGACGGTATCAATTTTGACTCAAGGATTTGGTAGGGATCTGTTTAACAATCTTAACAATGCTTCCTAAAATATCAAACCTAGGCTTCCGGGTTTGGGACAAGAATATTTGAAAGGGACTCTACTGAAGTATTTTGGCATTAAGGGACTAAAAATAGTTTTCAAGATATATATACCCTTTGATGTTGCTTAACCAATAATTTGAGTGCAAACTTTCAAATCATTCCTCCCTCGCTCCGTTTTTCCAGAATATTTATTTTAATGTGAAAAATGACACAAAACTGAGAAGCTTTTAAACGGGTTTTCATCTCTGTTTTAGGACCGCTATGAAGCTTCCCCCTCCTTTTTTTTGGGGGGGGGGGGGAGGGGGGCGTTTTCCATATATATAAATCATATATATATAAATAAAAGGGTCACTTGATTTTACTTAGAGTGAACAGAGTAAATAGTGACCCACTAATATTTGTACAAAATCTCATTAGCTTTTAAGTTATAACAAAAGTCAACGTTTTTATCCTTCTTCATGCAATGCTACACACTAATATACAATGTTACACATCTTAGCTCTAGGCCTGCAGTTACAGACAACCATTTGACATTTGATGAGATATATTTTGATCCCATGTCATGAGTTGCACAGACTTGGTATAGATACACTAGACAATGTTTCTACAAAAATGTCTAACTCTAGAAACTGTTAATCTTTCTTATTTGACTCGATGTAAAATTAAGTGGCCTATGGGTTGAGGAAAAATGTTTGAACCAAAGGATTATGATTTGAACAAACACAGTAGTGGTCCTCTAGACAATGCTGTCCAAGAAACATCTGACAGAGGTCTTGGCCTTGTAGATATGGAATAGAAGAAGACATTTTTGTTGCTACATCAGACTTGGTAAAAAACAAGTTACCCTTGGATGGGGCATTTTTTTTAACCCAGGATTATAATTTGAACAAATATGGTAGGTATTTATGTGGTAGTGGTCTAATATACAATGCTACAAACTACGTTATAAAATATATTGCGCTTTCGGAAAAGAAGACTTAAATAATTGCACTATTAATCTTTTGAAAATCCAGATATGCAGTGGACTGGAACCATGTGAACACATTTTGTGCAGCTTCATGCAAGAAGCATGCCTTTGTGCTATCTAAAAATCTTATTAAAATATTTGTTCTGCCTTATACGCACAATGATGGAAAATACAGATATGATATACATATTATTTGGCCAATACTTTGCACTATATTATAATAAAATATGATTGAATGTCTAGTTTTGTATTTTTGACATAGTGAGTAATATTGCAATGATAAAATTGGTTACTGAGTATTATGAAGTTGGCCAATATGGGGACGAAAATGCAGCAAATGGAATCAATACCTTGCGATAAACTGACATGCATTCATCAAAATAACTCAGACTCTGTCATAAGAACTACGCTACCAAAGAGCAGGACAACCGTAAATATCAGCGGGATATGGATTATAATTTGATAGAAATGTGACTAAAATGTCCAAAAAAAGAAAAATTGTCTTAGATATTAATAGAATGATAATGTTTTAAACATACTTTTTTTTCGAAATGTTTTGTTTGTAAAGCAAGCTTATTTTATGAGCCAGTCATAAAAGTTTTACAGAAACTATAAACTCTTGGGTACCGTGTTTTGGTACGGAGATCATTTCTTGTAAGCGTATGGAAAAATCAATAGTACCGTCTGACCTTCAACAGCGCTGTCAAACTTCAAAGGGAGGTAACTACAAAAGTACTAATACAATTGTATTACTTACCTTGTTTTCCTTCATTCATTTTGACTGAAATTATTTGATCTGTAATTATTTGATAAATCAAACAGCTGTTCCCTTTCAATTTTGTATCGCACTAAAAATACGCAATCACACCTTTTCGACCCTTTCCAATAAGAATTATTGATCATTGGCGAGGTGTTCAATTAATGGGAGGTAATTACAGGTCATATCAAACTCCAAACTCCTCACAGTGACTACCTCCCTTGGCAGAAGAATTAAGGGGAGATCACTGTGTGGAGATTGATCAAACTCTTCACAGTGATAATCTCCCTTGGCAGATTTTTATAAGGGGAGATCACTGCGTCGGAGATTGCATTCATATTGTAGTCTCTAGAGTTATCTTTATAAAGGAAAATTATAAAGATGCTTAATTGTGACAACAGGCAACACCAAGAGTTCACCACAGAACGATGGACACGTACTTATTAATCTTCAGTGTGACCAGTGACGTCATTACATTACAGAAGAAAGAAATTCAATTTGAATGTCGCTTAAAAACTAAGAAAAAAAGGGTCTCGTTTGTTTTAAATAAACTGCATTTGTCATTAAAGAAAATTAAATAATTTTCGACAGGATACTTTTACTGCAACCCTGATAACAGAAAAAGATAACATTAAAAGTGATTTAGTCAATTAACGCTGTAGTTTTTCCCCTATATCAGCGTGAATGCCCTTTAATAATATAGGAATTGGATAAAAAACCAACACAAATTAAGTATCAAAACATGTTTCGCTTTATTCAGCTTCCTCAGTTGATACATAAAGAAAAATGACGTAAACGTACAAAACAAACGTCTACGTTAATAGACGTCACATTTGGCGCGTAAAAGAAACGTTATGATATTGCAATAAGTAATACAATAAAACATGTGCTTATGTATGTATAAACGTAATTCTTTTATATAGCATATATAATTTTCGAAAAGAATTACATAAAAAATATAGGTAAATGTCCAAACCCCTTGACTCGCCAATCTCCAATCAAGTTTCAGGATTTTTACAGAGTACAAAACCCAATCAATCAACCGACCGACCGACCGACCGACCGACTCAATCAATCAATCAATCAATCAATCAATCAATCAATCAATCAGATATTGAAGTTACTTGATGTTATACAGATGAATTTGAAATTCTTTGATGTAGTCTTGTGTGTATTAGTGTATGAGGAGGCAGGATGTGGCGAGGAAGGGGCGGGGGATAATTGGATTGATGTAATCAACTAGTTCAAAATGCGGCCCTACAAAAATGTTACCAGTGTTAAAGTGGAGAATACTATATACGAAGATGGGCACCACAACGTAAGACAATGATTTGAGACGCGCTGTATTTAACTGTACTGTACAGTCGTGGTTCTGTTTCCTCGCTCGACAGAGTATTCCCGTATAGTCCATGACAGAGAGAGTGACTCCAAGATCGTGAACAGTTTCAGATGCTCTCCCATTCACACTCTGAGACACGAGGTGACATAAATTAAACAATTATATATTAAGAAATAACATAAAGAGGCAATATGATTATTTATTTATTTATTTCATATGTTTTTATTATTGTCAATATCCACTGAGCGCTATGACGTAAAAATACATTTTAAATTATATTTCTCTACTTTAATAACGTCAATTTTCATTGGTCAGTCGTGGCGTTTGTTTTTAATCACACTGCATTTTTGTAACGTCGTTTTTTATACGATAATCCTGACTTTTTTATAATCTATATACACGACTGCAGTCGATTTATGAATTAATTTAATTTTTGTTCTTTTATATCTCATATAAAGAAAGTTTGCAGTATTAAAAATTCGTTATGGAATTTAGAAGGCTATAAGGCCGAATATAAACGGTTATTGGCGATATTATCCTCGTCAAACGGCTCGGGTTATATATAGAAACAACTGTTTATATAGGGCCATATAACATGTCAAAAGTCTTTATAACTAAAGTATACATGTATATACATAAATGGCTGCTGTAAATACTTACATTAATTAGTTTTCACTTTAATCAAGGAAATCAATTTTGCCGTGTTATAAACTTGTTATAAAGAGTTTTGAAAAGTTATACGCCCGTGTATATACTATTAGTAATAGAAAGAGCACCGAAACACGAGGTTATCTGATTTGTACGAGGGGGCGTAGCCCCCGAGTATTAATCAGATGACCAAGTGTTTTGGTGTTCTTTCTCTTTTGTATCATAGTCAAACATAAAAACACGTTCCCTGTTGTTACAATATGAAACCCCGGCAAAAATGAACCAATGAACGAGCATCTAAATATGACATTTCTGTCGATTTCACGTTCACTGCCGTCACAATATGTAAACCCCAGCAAAAATGAGCCAATCAATGGGCATGCTCTGGAGTGCGGGTAACTAATACCCGCACTCCAGTTATCGCACTGTGCATGTATATGTATACGATTTAACCCTGACACATTTTCAACAGAAAGGTCTCCAAACTATGATACAATTATCAATTACATAACCCAAAAATTGTGGTTAAGCGGCTCTGTTATATAAATAAAAAATAGTATAGCATATGAATGATAACATACGCCATCATTTATAATTACCTTTTTTGCGATAAATATAACAAAAATAGAATATTAATTACAATCACAGTTTGATAAGTCATATCATTTCAATGAAGGCGCTATGTATCGGAATTGTTCAATATTTTCTTATATAGAAATGATACGTGCAGTTCTTATTAGTTATTAGTCATCATAAATATGAACTTGAAAATGCTTCTTAGACGCTACCTTCACATTGCATATTTTCCTCATCTATTTTTTTTAATTACTTAAGCTCGTGAAGATACACGCGCGTCAGGTGATACACTTCCGGTGGCGTTTCTTTCCTCCTCGCGGCTACTCTTCCTCTATTTACAAGAAAATTAATGTAATTTATGTGTATTGGAAAACTTGTCTGCCTTATTTCCCTTGCTGCCGAATGGAACCTTCCAATACTCGGATTCTCCCATTTCTTTAGGAATAGGAAAATTCAATACAGTAGGAAACGCTGAGAATATGTTTTGGAAATGATTATGTTTATTAGTATGATTCTCAGGATTTGTTTGAATTACAGAAAAGAGAAGTGTATTTTGGTGTTGAAATATCCGGAAGATTAACGCAAGGTGCATGTTTGAATATATATTATTTGAAAATATCAGGAAATCGATCGTTTTATTGGAAAAATCGTGTGAAGAAACACAGCGTTATTGAACCGTATTCCCGTCTGATGGGGGATATATCTAAATCAGCATACTAAGGAAAGATAATTTTGACTGGAGTTGTGTAAGTGAAAACATGGGGAATTAAAGTGTTAGATAGTGTATATTAGTGAATGGAATAGTAACGTTCTTTCAGATCCGCATCTACATGTTGTTATGTGAATCTGTGAAATATGTGTTAAAGTGCATTCTGGGAAACGCGGGTATATGTAGGTATGAAAACACGAGTCAAAATCAATAATTTTTTTGTGGAATGAAATGTATATGCTCGAGATATGTGAAAAATTACATATAATTTGAATTTAAAGGGAAATCTTTAAGCCAAATGGGCTAATTGCATAAAAAGGTTTATGAAACGGGCTATGTTATTTTATGGTAATCAAAACTGGCATTTTTTTAAAGTATATTTTTTTCCTGATAAGTCGTAAAAACATAGGGTGTTTATAACTGAAAAAAGAAGGACATTATAGATTACATGGACAAGGGAATCGTAATAAATCTACATTATCTTTGACTCAAATAGTTTAGTTAATAAAGGATGCATTATGAGGTACATTGAAACGCGACTTTTCCTTCCAAAATCACCATAGGAACGCAAGGTATTTACACAGAGTTGATGCCAATAATATTAATAATAATAAAAAGCACACTGCGAAATCGCCATTTGCTGTGTATGAATATAGATTTATAGAATAAATTGGAAAAGCTAAGCGCTCATCGTTCGGCTGATGCTTCACAATTTATCAATATAACCTACATGAAACACTGTAGGCTTGTGCAGCTATGTATCGATCGCTGAGCTAACATTCGGAGAAAGGACACACGGCTAGAGGACATTTATGATGATGACGACATTGACACAATCCAGGACATTTGGTGATAAATTATACTATACCAGAAGTTCCGGATGTTGAATATACGCGAATCCTCACAAATGCGGCATTCAGATCTGTCAGACACAAAAAGTTGATATTTTCAGAAACCAATTATCTTTCAAATAGCTTTTCACGTGTAAGCTAATTATTTGCACAAACGGTAAAAAAAGGTTGTTAGAATCGACCAGGTTCCACAATCCATGATATCATACAGGTACAAACAAATATCGTCTGCTTGAAATGCCAGACTCTTTTCTGTCTTAAGTAGAGATTTTCTCGCCTGTGCTAGACGATAGGTTTAGTATCGATCTATAACATCTTCAGTAAGAGAGGATGTTTTAAACTAGCTCTAGAATCGATAAATGTTACAATTGTAACGCGTGTTATCGATGAAACAGCCGTTTGTGAGAAAATGACATTCAGACCGGAAGTGTACAAAAGCGCGTGCCAATGTAAAATGGCTGCCGTATACGCCGAATCTAAGTATTGTACAAGAGATTTCTTGGAAAGTCTTTCTAATATATATTTGATTAAGAAAAACACATAGACAAATATAAAATGATCAGATATACATGTATATTTCTATGTAAATTGGTTATAGGTGTTTTATTACCTATATCTGTATAGAAATAGAAATCAACATTTATGTGTTCATATTGTCATTAACTCTGTATAGATATAACAATACCCAAATTGAGCTGTGTATGTTTACATCAATGTGTACCATTTGTGATCATCTCGCATATATGTAATTCACTAACGTTTTGACACTTTTCATTCTGGAAAAACGTCAAACGTAACACAACTTACGCAGCAATGGATATAGACATGTTGCTATTCCGATTTTTTTGCATAATTATTTGTATATTGAAAACCCTACTTATCTCAACTGCTGATAGTCTTAGTGTCGCAGACGAAAAATTCCCGCCAAAATTCAATTACCAGAATCATAATCGTCGGCTGGAGAAAAACGTCAACGGGCGGAATTCTCGATCTGACTCAAATGACGATTTCTACTCCAAATCGAATATAGACGAAGATTCTTTGGAACAAAGCAAAATATTAGAATTTATTAAAATAATAAGAACTAACGCCACAGAGAGGAATTATTACTGCAAGCCTAATGAACAGTCGATAGATTTGAGTAATTTTACCTATAAATTTCCTCGTGCATCTTATCAACGATATAAGAAACAGACTCGGGATGGATTGTTTATAGCAAAATATTTGACGCATCTTTTTACCCATAATAGAACAAATATTCAGTCTTTCTCGGACAAACACGCACCAGCAATTATATCTGTAATCCGTCTTATTGTGGAAGAAGACAAAAATTTAGCTGGTGGCGGAATCGCATTATCCAACAATTTCTTTCCTTACATTTTTAAATCTGAGGACGGTATTAAACAAGAAGACCTAGGATTAGTGTATAAAAATTACAGAAATGAAATATTTTTTTCAACTCATAACCATTCTGGATCTAGTGACGTAGTTTCCGGTACAGATGTGTCCATATCATCGGATGATGCATATTTCGGACAACCCTACTTTGATTGTTTTAAACATAAACGTTGGATAGCAGCTATTTCCCTTCCTTTCTATGGATACGGTATGACTGGAAATACCGTAAAATTCATGTAAGTTGAGTTGTTGTTGTATTGTTAGAAATATTATATATGTGTGCATAGTTGTAATACAGTTACACCAGTCAAATATCAAGGGAAACGCATGATAACCACATCACCAGTAAAAGGCCCAATCACGTGGGAACAGTAGGATGGTTAAAATCCAGCCCCATCTCCCTGCACCGCATGTTGGATATGTCACCGTTATTTGGTGCATTACCGCGGGACATACCGTTTTCACGGTACGGACGGTAAAAAGTCATTACTCTCCGCCTATTCAATGCATTTCCCCCGGGAGGGGTAATGCAATTAACTAAGAAAACTAACTGTAACTTAAAATCACGGATGAAAGTCATCCGGGTACTTTTGTAAGATGTAGTATGGATTCAATACAATATTTGTCACACCATTCAGTAGTCACACCATTTAGAAGTCGCACCATTCAGTAGTAGCACCATTTAAGAGATGCCCGTGTCCTGCATTACAGACTCACAAAACAGTTAATATACCACACAAATATCATTATCTCAGTTTCTGTTCCAGTCAAATATTGATGACAATGATATCAATTGACGTTTCTAAAGATGTATCCATTCTGATTTATACTCGACTTTTGTTATGAATTTTTTTTGTATCAAACGAAAAATTGTTTATGAAAGCACAAAACTCTTTTGAAAAGCGTCCGCAGAGCTTACTTCTTTCACACAGCGGTCAATGAGAGTGGCTGAAACAGCCTGTAAGCTTTTCTGACAATGGGCTAAACTATTTTGTATTTTGTATAACACTTTTATGTCATGCGATACACTAAGGTCAGGGGCGTAAGTTTTAAGTTTACACCAGAACCAGAGTTTGCTTTCCTCATTGACTTTTTCGAACTAGCTAACTAATTTCTCCACAGCCGTTTTTGTCCTCGTGTTTTGGTCCCCTACACATCTATAATTATACATGTATATATATTTTTATCTCAATGAATTTTTGTTTGTTCCTATGTCTTTGGTTCCCAATAATATATATACATGTAATGAAGTATAGTTGTACTTTGATATGTAATCCAGCCAAAGTTCAATGATCATACCGTGACTTGAATGGAACAGTCCATTCCTAGTTTAAGGAATCATATATCAGCCTACCAAAAACTGATCAACCCACACTGTAGAGCCTCTGCGTTGGACGGAATATGCACTGCTGATATGCACTGCTGGCAAAATAGAGAAAAGAACGCACAAAAACGACAAAAATGCCTGAAAATGTTACAGGGTCGGTTTGATAGAGCCTATTTATGGACGGTACTGGAAAATGTAAGTTAGCGTCAACGCCAAAAGCACCGGGCTTAAGCAGTATTCAACATTTAAACATGTAATGGTGAAATTTTGAATTTGACTAATGCTAAATACTTTAGGTTTCAGCAAGTTAAGCCAAGCTGATGCTAGATGTATATTAGAAAGATTTTTAAAAAAATCACGAAAATGAATGTTACAGACTGTCATTGTTTCATATTGAAAGCATTTTTACTGCGCTCATTTAAAGAGTTAATGGTCTGATTGATATTAACACCGACATGTTAAGGTCATATGGTTACTTTGCAGTCCTCTAGGTCACATAGTTACTTTCCAGTCTTCTAGGTCATATGGTAAGTTTGCAGTCCTATAGTTCATATGGTGCCTTTCCAGTCCTCTAGGTCATATGGTGACTTTCCAGTCCTCTAGGTCATATGGTGACATTCCAGTCCTCTAGGTAATATGGTGCCTTTCCAGTCCTCTAGGTCATATGGTTAGTTTGCAGTCCTCTAGGTCACATAGTTACTTTGCAGTCCTCTAGGTTATATGGTTACTTTGCAATTCTCTAGGTCATATGGTGACTCACTGACTTTCCAGTCCTCTAGGTCATATGGTGACTTTCCAGTCCTCTAGGTCATATGGTTACTTTCCAGTCCTCTAGGTCATATGGTGACTTTCCAGTCCTCTAGGCAATATAGTGACTTTCCAGCCCTCTAGGCAATATGGTGATTTTCCAGTCCTCTAGGCAATATGGTGATTTTCCAGTCCTCTAGGCAATATGGTGATTTTCCAGCCCTCTAGGCAATATAGTGACTTTCCAGCCCTCTAGGCAATATGGTGATTTTCCAGTCCTCTAGGCAATATGGTGATTTTCCAGTCCTCTAGGCAATATGGTGATTTTCCAGCCCTCTAGGCAATATTGTAAGTTTCCAGTCCTCTAGGTCATATGGTGACTTTCAAGTTATGTAGGTCATATGGTGACTTTCCAGTCCTCTAGGTCATGTGGTCACTTTCCAGTCCTCTAGGTCATATGGTGACCTATCAGTTATTTAGGTCATACTATTATGGTGTCTTTCCAGTCCTACCTGTAAACGGAGGACCCCGGGTGTCCCTTTGTACATTATTTCAGACGCAAGCGGACACTTGAGATGTTTCCCAGCAACAGGTATCATAGCCGAGATTCAAACCCATAGCGACATGGGTTAACTGTGGATCGAAACAAGCAAACACTCGGCGGAGGCCCTTAGACAGTATGTTCAAAAGACGTCAATATTTCTTATGAAACTCTTAAACCAAAACTTACTGCAAAAACAAAACATTGGCTTGACCATGTACCGAATTTGTGACTTAAATGATTTATGCCCGGTATTGTACTGTACTGCATAGATTCCAGAGTATCCGGAGAAATTAATGGAAATGTTTATTTGTGTAGTGGTGTAGGCGTCGTTGAGTTAGGCAAATGATTACGTACATTAACTGACAAAACAAGCAATTCGTTTCAAAGTTCATTGTTTCATGAATCGTTATATATATATAACGGTACGTTAATAAACGAAGGCGTATCGTATACAAACTGTAATATCATTTTCACTATCTCAGTGTCACAATTAATTGTGTCGTATCCATCTTTACTGGCATGTTTAGCTGATCAGTTCTGATCAACCACGTGCCTAATAGTTTTGATGATCCCGCTTATGATATGAAATCTTGTAGAAATTCCAAAGAAAATAACTATTCTTTATATAAAGTTTCATTTTGCAAATCGACGGCTAAACTCAATCAAGAAATTTATTACCATATATGTTTTATATTAGAAACATGCGGGACAAAAATAAACTGCATCAAAGACAACATGTTCTGTAATGAAAACGGATGATTTCGTAGGTTTCGTACACGTTGTCCTTGTTGGTTTGGAAGGTATCTTACAGTTATTACTGCCGTCCAGGGACAGACTCAATCAAACGGGTTCTGTATCTTGGTCAATGAAACGTTTTCATGTTGCCATATTAGGTGATCATTTTGTGATTCACCGCTCGAAGAAATTAGTTGGAAAAGTTCATCTAGTACTGGTAAACTGCTTGACAGCCTGCCCAGGAATGATGCGAGGGCTGAAACTGTGATCCGCTGAACTCAAAAGTGGCTGGCTTACTGCCGAAATCCGTAGGGTGAACTACAAAAAGACCACTACCGGTTTTAATGTGCATATGCATAATGTTGTGCTCTTTCTTTAAAACAATTTCACTTTTCTCGGGAATCGATCCATTGTGTAAAAGGAAAAGTGAATCGACTTTTGGATGATATTAATATTTCGGCAGAACCATTCCTCAGACTATACTGTACCTATTTTTGTTAAAATATCTATTTGTTAAGAATACACTAAGCCCCAGGAAGAAATGGATGTTTTTGTTTTGAAAAAAGGCAAACATCCGTTATATAATGTTGCTATAATAGTTTTAGAGCATGTAAGATGACTACCAATTGAAGACAGTAGCGCTGAAATAATCTGTGATAGAGGTAGCAAAATGTAAACAAAGCGGTATTTTGACTTCCACACAAAATACTTAATCACTATAACTGTACTAAATGCCAAAAAGCAAAAGATGTCTCGGCTATGTAGCCAACAAGTAATTTTTAGGAATGTGAAAACAGGACAACAAAAATAACAAGCCTTTCAATAATGAAACTATTTATTAACATATTTAGGCTCAATGGGTCTGTAATCTTACTGTCAAGAAATATACAAAAGTAGCTATGATATTTAGAATGGCTTTATAGCCCACTACATAATTATCTCGTTCCCATGACTTAGTGATTCGTGGCCACGACTTAGTAATCTCGTTCCCACGACTTAGTGACTCGTGGTCACGACGTCACGACTTAATTATCTCGTTCCCACGACTTAGTGATTCGTGACCACGACTTAATTATCTCGTTCCCACGACTAAGTGATTCGTGGCCACGACTTAATTATCTCGTTCCCACGACTAAGTAATTCGTGGCCACGACTTTATTATCTCGTTCCCACGACTAAGTGACTCGTGGCCACGACATCGTATCTGTGCCCACGACTTAATTATCTCGTGCGCACAACTTAGTAGCTCGTGGCCACGACAAAGTATATCGTCTCCATGACTTAATTATCTCGTGCGCACAATTTAGAAACTCGTGGCCACGACATAGTATCTCGTGCGCACGAGAAAGATAAAAACACACACATGTATCCTCTGTGTCAATATAACTGGTTAAAGGATTTTCCAATAAGTTATCACACTATTAATACTAATATTAGAAGTACCTAGCAGTTACTGAATAGTATATGAGTTATATCAATATATGATGACCTAAACGAAGATAAACATTCCCCCAGAGACTATCAGAAAACCAATTAAGATAACCGATCAAATCTGTAAGATTTGTACAAGGCTAATCACTGGCTCATTTGTACTTCCTATAAGAATAGAGACAATGTCACTTTACCAAACACAAGGTCAGAAACAACATAATTCCTGTATATTTGTTTTTTTTTCTTTAATATTTTGGCAACATCATGATCAACATTTTAGCATGGTGCATATAGAGGTCTCATACGCTTCCCTTGCACACAAAAGAAAAAGTATCATATATGTAGACGCATTAAATGTATTACTGGATTCAAAATAGATAGGTCTCCATTTTAAGGATATGATTGCTGACATGTCCGGGGTCTCGGGCCGTCTCAGTACCTGAAAGGGAGGATGGACCCTTATTTAGCTTATAAATACATAATTACACACTTTACTAAACTCATTTAATTTTTGGAAATCAAGTTCAGTCATAACATTTTAAAATTCTCTTTCAATCAAGATTGCACATATTTTCAATTGCAAGTGTTTTAGCATTCGATAGAAAAAAGAAACTGTAAGGTATAGAACATTTTCTGCGACCGATGAATAAGATTTATAGGGCTTAGAGCATTTTCTTCGACGGTTAATTACAAATTTAAATACAACTTGTAGGGTCGTTCGAGCGCTGAATAAAATCTAAAAGGTGTAGATCGTTTCGTTCGACACCTGAATAAGATTTTTAAGGCGTAAAGCATTTTCTTCGATCGCTTAATAAACTTTATAAGGCCTATGATGAATAAAAATTAGAATGTGTAATTTATAAGGCGTTGAACATTTTCTTCCACCGTTAAATACGATTTATAATGTGCAGAACAATTCTTCGGCCGTTGATAAAATGTATAAGGCTTAGAACATTTTCTTCCACCGCTATAAAATACAATTTTTAAGGCGTAGAACATTTTCTTTGACCGTTTTTAAAATTTTAAAGCAGTAAAACATTTGTTTTAGACCGTTGAAGGTGTATACTTTTTTATTGGACAGTTGATAAATTTATGAGGCTTTGAACATTTTTATCGACGGTTGAATACAAGTTATGGGGTAAAAAAAAATTTCTGACCGTTGATAAAATTTATAAGTGATAGAACATTTTCTTCGATCGCTGAATAAACTTTAAAAGGTGTAGATCTATAAAGAATAAATTTAATAAGGTGTAGAATATTTTTCTTCGAACGTAGATAAAATTTGTAAGGCGTAGCCTCATTTATACACAGGTATTCTTTAACATTATAAGATTCTTCATTATCACGCCGCCAAATGTAATTGTAAAAGTAGGATAAGTTCGGCAATGTCTCAAGTAATTACCGTAAACCATTATGTAGATGCTAAGATTACAAATGAACAAAGTAGGTCTTCCATGATGTATCAACATACTTGATCATGTGAATCTCGTGCAAATTATTACACAGCAACGTAAACAATTACATGCACTCTTCGTACGTGTATACTGCTTTAAGACATTAACTAGATAGCTATTTTTTGTTTCTTTGCAACAGATAACTTCTTTCCTCATTTGGACATTGCGGCAACTTATATTTGTCTAATGTGTCTTAAGCATTTGCCATTTGACACGAAAAGTGAAAACGAGGCTAAATTGATAAGATTGGATTCATTAATGATTTATATTTGGAAGTTACTTTTGGAAGATCACACGGTGCACGCTGGATGTCCATTGGGTGTACTTTATGAGGTGTGGAATAAATATTAATATATTCTTCTCAGAAGAAACAAAATGTAATAATTGATGTATGTTAACCAAAGTCCCTCTCTGACATAACAGTCCCAGTCTTATCGTCATGAGTTAGGCATTTCACTTCTGTGAGTTAGGCATTTCACCACTGTGAGTTAGGCATTTCACTTCTGTGAGTTAGACATTTCACCACTGTGAGTTAGGCATTTCACCACTGTGAGTTAGACATTTCAATACTGTGAATTAAGCATTTCAATACTGTGAGTTAGGCATTTCACCACTGTGAGTTAGACATTTCAATACTGTGAATTAAGCATTTCAATGCGAGATAGGCATTAAATTTTCACCAATGTTACATTTGGGAAACAACAATAACAACAAAAATACTAAAGCCGTGTATCTACCGGTATTCTGTTACGTGAACTATGACGAAAGGAGTACATGTACTCACTGGTACCTAATACACCTGAAAACTATGTAAGTCGAATGATAAAATCTACACGTATGCCGAATAATTAAGAATATTCATTGTACTTGTACAACATGATCATTATCACTCTATTCTGCTAACATTTTCCTACAATTTACTTGCCTACGCACGAACGTACTACAAGCAGTTTCCTGCTAATTCGGTATGTCAATACATGTATATTAAAATCAGAAACTTATAATAATACAGTTGTGTGATATTACAGATATTATTCTAAAGTATTGATAAAAACAACAACAACAACGAACAACAACAACAATAACAATTGTTGAATTGAAGACAACAAAACATTACCAATAATAAGGTATACATAGATAATGAATATCTTCGTGAAATTAAAAATTGTTGTTATATTATTTTGTTGTTACATCTTCGAAAAAAGTCGTTGCTTCAGTGCTAACGATGCGTTCATTTTCTTAAAAAACATACAAAACATCAACAACAACAATAACAAAACAACAACAAACATGATAACAAAACATCAACAAAACCAATAGAAACAAACAAACAAACAAACAAAATCACGCATGCCCTGGCATTGGACTTGCTGTATGAGATTTATATATTATGCTTATTTTTATTTGATGTAAATTAATTTGCTACATCATCACTTGCTACAGTACATTATCATTTGCTACAGTACGTCACCATTAGCTACATCACCACATAACTACATCATCATCAATTTTCTTCATCATTATTTGCTACTTCATTATTTGCTACATCTTCATTTGCTACATCTTCATTTGCTACATCTTCATTTGCTACATTATCATTTGCCACATCATCATTTGATACATCTTCATTTGCTACATCTTCATTTGCTACATCATATCTTTTGCTACATCCTCATTTGCTACACCATATTATTTACTTCATCATAACATAGGCTGTTCTACCGACGTCACACAATATACTTCATTTCTTTTGTTTCTAAAAAGAAGTAACGGAATCAATAAGAAAATTTCAGACACTTACTGATCATTGTTACCAATACAAGCTTCTCTGTTACCAGATCAAATTTTATGATATCACCTTTAATTGAAATTAGCTTGTATGATAAAACAGATTGCTGCGTTATAATTCCTGTAAAGATAGGTAACATAAAAAAATGCGAAGTCAGCTGGCACATATGCGCGAGACAATTCCGCCAGGTAATCTGCCAAATATTCAATTTTTGTGAACACCTGTAGCGCGTTTGTTTGTTGATTTTGGTTAACATTCGGGCATAGAGCAATTCTTATAGAAAGTAAATCTCGCTTCCGTATGCGATTCATGTCTGATTTATTGCTGTATTGTTTTTTTTATGTTCCATTCTAGTTTACTTATATTAAGTTATATATAATCTTATGCTGTGTGTTTTTTTTTCATCAAATCTGTTTTGATATGGAATAAAATGTTATTGTGCAGTTCAAGTCTGATTCATTCCATGTCGAATATTTTTTCTATGGTTTTGTTTTGACCATTTTTTTTAAAACATGCTTTGTTATTATTTCTTTCAAGTCTTTTTATGTAAACTATTGATCATTTTTGATCTGTTTTTATTTAAACATGTTTTTTTTTTTAATTACCACTTTAAGGATATTGACTTCATTACTGTACATCGCAAAACATTTTTTCTGTATTGTTTGTTTTACTGGAAATATTTGATCTTTATTTGTCAACCCGCTGTTTTTTTTACCCTATACATTTTGTAACGAATCAGTCATATCATATGTGACCGTTCGGTGAGCTCCATTGGTAGAGCGCCGGACTGTGAATCGGACGATCGGAAACAAAACACAGTACTGCATAGTGAAGCTATAACAACAACAACAACAACAAAAAAAACCTCACTGCAAACGTGCAACAAAAAACAACAACGTTTAACGAGAGCATAACGAGAGCATTGCGAACAAAGGATTACACCCACATCTCTTTAATCTACATAATGATGTTCTATAACTTCCTTATGTTAATAATCACTATCCAAATCAGCTATAACTCGGAGAATTTACTCGGCAGTTGGCATTTTATCAGAGATCCCATCTGCCTGCGATGATCATTCAATACTTCAATGAAAATACCGCCGCAGTATTTAGTGATACATATCTATGCAAAAATGAGATAAGCAACGACTTTTCGGTGGTAGGGAAAACGGTTCCCTGTCTTCGATATTTTTGAAGATTTATTTTTTTAATATTCTTTAACTTTGATAACTCTTAGAAGGTCGTATGTTTGTTCGCGTTTTAGGAACAGCTGTTTACATGTATATTCTATTGAAGAAATCCCCTGACTATATCTTCGGTAAACAGTTGTTTTTAAACATTTGCAAGTGCCACAGAGCTATATTTGAAATCTGTAATAAAAGTCTCTGCAAGTGCGGATGTAAATATAAATGCTAATGTGTAATTGATCATTACTTTATGGAGTTGTGTCTTACAATTGTTGGTAAAATAGTAATAACTTATAATAATATAAATCATGATATCAGTAGTGCAATTCTTAACCAGATTTGAGTGAAAAACGTTGTAAATTTTAAGTCATTTTTCACAATTTATCAATAATTATCATGAAATGAAAAAGGAGTGAGCGAATGGCATGAATGTTAGATATATATGTTTGCATTTATTGGTCTTGACCTTTATCAAATGGAACAATAATCTCGAAAATTTATCTCCAATCACGAGATGTCAAAAATCCCCAGTGGAGTGCAGTCCCTTTAATTGTTTCAGTTTTACCTCAGTGTAGTCCCTTTAAACTTTTCAGTTTTACCTCATTGTAGCCCCTTTAAACTTTTCAGTTATACCTCAGTGTAGCCCCATTAAACTTTTCAGTTATATACCTGTGTGTAGTCCCTTTAAACTTTCCAGTTATACCTCAGTGTAGTCCCTTTAAACTTTTCAGTTACACCCTATGTTTTTTTTTTTCATTTATATGACAGCATTGAATTTTACACATGTCCATGACAAAAAGGACCAAATCTGGCATAATAGGTTAACCATATTAGCCCAAAAACACGTTACTTTAAAATATCGGGGTGGTGAATTTCAAACCAAGTTTCTATCTTATTTGGATGCGATAACTAAAATGGCGCCAGTCGTACAAACAACTAAAACGTCTTGCCTTTGATGTTGAGTGTTTTCCGCTATCGTTCATCAGTACAAATCATGTGTATGTATGTATTTGTTTATTACTTTGATGAGCGAGGGCGGCGATTGCCTTTTTTCTAACATTGCCTTATGCCATTTATACATGAAAGTCACCCTTGTGAGTCCTAATGAGCTTTGGGTGTGTACACCCCTCGACAAGGGGGTCTCGCACGATATTTTGAAGTTAACAAACATCCCAAGTGGATTATATTTTTCGTTTCATGTGTACAACAGCACGGACTGGCACAATGTTAATGATCATGTTGAAAATAATGATGAAAGTCGAATAAGTAGATATGAAAATATCAGCAAATAGAACTTTAGATATATGCATGTATGAGGTATATATTAACGAACAGAACTTATTCATAAACATTAATGAGGTTAATATAAAAAGAACTTATTTATTTACATGTCTGTGGTAATTAACAGCATCAGGGTCTGAAATTTCGCTACCATTATTTGTTTGGTCTGGCGACCCAAACAAATAAAATTTACATGTTTGATGTGAATATAAGAAACAGAACTTATTAATGTATGAGGTACAATAAAAAGAACTTACCTATGTACATGTATGAGGTTAATATAAACAAACATAACTTATTTATATACATTTATGAGGTCAATATAAACAAAACGAACTTATTCATAAACATAAAAAACAACAAAAAACCCCAAAACAACAACAACAAGATAGTACTATACATATATGAGGTCAATATCAACAAACAGAATTTATGCATATACATGTATGAGGTAACAACAACACAACAAGAACCCACCCCCCCCCCCCAAAAAAAAAAAAAAAAAAAAAAAATCTTATTAACATGTTTGATGTATATGAAAAAATTGAAACAAAAAACAACAACAAAAAAAAAAAAACCCAGCAGAACTAGGTGCAATTAAAAGAACTTATTCATATACAGGTATGAGGTCAATATAAACAAACATACCTAATTTATATACATGTATTTGCTTTTATTTTTATTTCTCTAAAGCTGTTAATTTTGGACACATTGTTATTGTTTTTAAAAAATACTCATTACTCAATTTTGTGAGCTATATTTTGTTTTCCGTTGCATTTTGACATAAATACAATTACAGCTGTTTCGTACTTTGTAAAATGTCAAAATACTACTTTGTTTACATTTTGCTACTTTTAAGAAAAATAATTATAATTTCTCATTCAGAGCAATAATTCAGGTAATAAGCATCTGGCAGGTCTAAAATATTTTTTCAACTGTTAAACAACAACATGTTAGCCATTTTAAAAGAAGAAAAACTGTAATCGTTCATGAGGCATAATGAGCCTTTAAAGTCTAAAAAAAAACTAGGAACAAAAGCTGAACAAATTCACAAAGCAATTGAAGAACTTCCAATACTAATTGAGCATTTCTCACATAGATAAGGCATCTAGCAGACGACATTAAACATTGAAAGTATAGGTACATTTATATCAGCTAATTGGGGTTACTTTAAAGTCTGGGTAATGTTTTGATCGTAAAGAACATCTCGGATAATTTAACTTACCGTTCACATACCGTGCATTATGTTGATAAGGAGTCTTGAATTAGTAACGGATTTCGTTTAGCTCGCCAAAGAACGGTACAGACTGGCAGATAAAAGTTGAACAATGCCAAAAACTTTCATATTTAGAAAATATGAATACAAGAACCTAGAGCTAATAAGATTAACTAAAATCAAAGCGCTGGAGGCACTTTATGGAAGTGTAACTGAATTAGGAAAGGTAAAAGAAGTAAACGTTCTTTAAAACCACAAACTTTGTAAACCTTAAATAGATAACTTCCGGCACTTGAAACGGGAAACTATGAACAAGAAAGAATGATAAAGAAATATACTCCGAATTAAATTTGAAAAACGATAATAAGTGTGATTATTAGCCCGACTGAGTTTAGAGGGAGCGGTTAAACAATTTTCAGTTATAGGTCATTTTGCACATTAAGAATGATTATTCTAGCAGAAAGGAGTGAGCGAATGATCTTGAATTTTACACACAAGTTATTGGTTAAGTCTTACATCAAATGGTATAGCCATATTGGAAAAATATTTCCACCCCCATCATAACAAAACAAAAAAAAACAAAAACAAAAAACAACCGAGGCCCTTAAAGACATTCTCTTTATACCCATCAGCCAATAATCTCTGATCTCAATATTACAATGTTGTTAAGTGAGCGATTTTTTCTTTATTTTTCTTTGCAGCACATAGTAAGCGTTTTTGCTAGCTCCTTTTATAACGCTCCTTTAAAAAAAACTTCAGGTTGATTCAGACCAATTTTATTAACATTTTTAAAATGGCGAGTTGAGGTATGAATCAACTATAGCGATAGTACAAGTTAAACGCGCCGGTGTAACTGAAATCAGTTAAACAACAACAACAACGTCATCATCATCATTATCATCTGCAACAGCAACACCTTTGTCGCCTCATTACATTAGTGTAAAAATGAATGAAAATGTCACTACTGAGGTCAAAAATTTTATATTTTAACATATATCAACTGATGCACTCGAAATGGAATAAAAATGCCAAAGATAATGAAAAAATATATGTTGAATTAAGTTAATAGAGGATATCAAAGTTTTTTTCCCTATAAATGCAGGATTTATTTTCATTTTAAAGGCTTCCTCTTAAAGTGTGTGTATTGACTGAATTTAAAAGAAAGTAGGCCAACAAGACACAGGTGAAAATACTGAAAATATGTTCGCTTCAGTGAAAAAAATTTATTTACAGTAAAAATACGGTGAATGGAGTCGGGTATATAGTACACAGTTCTTGAGTTATTTCATTTCTTTGTGGAGACCCTTTAATAGAATATAATAATAATTATTACTGTGTTTATAAGGGCAAATATTCTTTTAGTGTCTTTATGCCTTTGTTAAAGTAAATGTCCAAATTGCGTGTTTTATGTCATTATTTTGTTACCTGTAACCAATGTTGTATTCAAGAAAGAAAACATTATCCAACATTTGCTGCAAGTTACTTTTCATCTTCATGCTTGATAAAAATATCTCTTCAAAACATCATGTTTGGGCGGGGCATGGCGGTTGGCATAGGGGTTTGGGGTGTTTTTTATTGACACATTATGAAACCTATCTATCTGGCCGAATCCATCAATTTTTTTCTGACCACTTATTATACATCTCAAGCTATGTGCAGTTATATTTACACTTGTTTACCATGGTACGATGTCTGGCAAACATATATTTTAATGTTGTCAGACCTACCACAGTATGTTGATTTAATTACAGTTATATCTGACCTCATGCCTAGCTAGTAACAAAAAAATTCTGTTTCAAATTATTTTGAACTCGTCTTCTTTTGACCTTTCAGGCAGTCAGTACTTTCAGTGAAAATAATAATAATAATAATAAATAATAATAATAATAATAATAATAATAATAATAATAATAATAATAATAATAATAATAATAATGTACTGATAATAATACTTAATGATAATGAAAATAAATTTTTAGCATTGTTATCATCAGCAGCAGCATATTCATCATCTTCATCATCCTCGTCGTGGTCGTAGTCGTCGTCATCATCATCATCATCCTCGTCATCATTATAACTATTATTAATGTCGCCATAAGCACGCAAATGATATTTCACTAAGTTTCATTTGTTTTTTTTAAGCTGTAAGTGCATGGGGTTATTCGCTTTTTTTTTGTAAAATCCTAACTCCTATCTTTAAGAAATAAGAAAAGTGAAACAGTACGCCAAATGAATATGTGCTGGTATTTATAACATTGAAAAAGGAGCTTCTGGATGAATGCAGTGCAGAGCGATCATCGTTGTCATATGGGTTTTAGCGCTACAATTATTTTGATGCAGGTAAAAACCATTACAAATACGTCTAAGTTCAAAACGCTAACAATATTGTTCAAATTGTAAAAAAATAACACATTAAGAATACGTACAAATACGAGTTTAAGGCGCTAACAATGTTGTTCTAAAAGACTAAAATAGACAACATTTATTTTCTCATAAAAGATTTTTTTTGATTTGCAATGTCATATCAAATTTCGATTGAATGACAACTATTCAGTCAATGGCAGCTACGACTTAACCAAAACATCAATACCTAATAAAACCATAAAAGCGGTTAAATACCTTCAGTGGGATTTACTGTTTAACCCTATGAATACATTCAATGGCAATTTTGACTGAACCAAACATACGAACCCCATACATACTATCAATAGCAGTTTTGACTGAGCGAAACATCACACTCCATACAAAACCTTACATGGTACTATCGTATGAATGAAATATCAAACGTCATTGCAATACATTCAATGGCAATAATACATGAGTGAAATATCAAAAGTCATTACAATACATTCAACGGCAATTATGCATG
>NW_026863585.1:0-63058 GCF_026571515.1 Ruditapes philippinarum
TTTTTTAAAAAACCATGAGAGCTAGAGCTTAGATATTTGGCATGAAACATCTTCTAGTGAATGTCTACCAAGTTTGTTCAAATAAAAGCCCTGGTGTCAAAATTGGCCCCCCTGGGGGGTCATTGATTTTCCCTAGATGCATATAGTAAAAACTTAAGAAATCTTCTTTTAAAGAACCAAAAGAGCTAGAGCTAAGATATTTAGCATGAAACATGTTCTAATGGGTGTCTACCAAGTTTGTTCAAATAAAAGCCCTGGGGTCAAAATTGGCCACCGCCCGGGGGGTCATTGATTTTCCCTATATTCAAATAGTAAAAACTTAAGAAATCTTCTTTTAAAGAACTCAAAGAGCTATGGCAAAGATATTGAGCCCCCAGGGGTGTCATTGTTTTTAACTATATGTGTAAAGTAAAAACTTAAAAAAAAATCTTCTTTCAAAAAGCCCAATGAGCTTAAGCTTAGATGTTTAGCATGAAACATCTTCTTATGGGTGTCTACCGAGTTTGTGCAAATAAAAGCCCTTGGGTTAAATTGGCCCTGCAACGTTGGGGGGGGGGGTGGGTGGGGGTTGGGGGCCTATATACAGGTGAGCGACCTCAGGGCCATCATGGCCCTCTTGTTATATTCATTGCCAATTGCAACTGTTTCCCTTTGCCAAAAACTGTGATTTTATTTTTATATGTTTGACCCTTGAACATGCCAATTGAGTGGCAAGTAAAACATATCAGTTTATGTGCTAGAGAAATAAGTATTAAGTTGAATAATGTGCTGTCATTTTTGATATTAAAGCTTCTTTTGATGTATTGTCATTGTTTTTTCCCCAAAATTATAGAAATTAATTTATTTACCAAAAACTGTTGAAATAATAGAATTGCCTTATTTAGATTATTGATTTACTTTTTTGAGCTAACACAAGTGAAATTAAAACCAATATGAAGAGAACTGGTTTTTAACCAAGAGGCCTGTCTTACATGCTATGCATGTCGATAAAGCCAGTGTTTGGGTATGTATACATTTGTACATATATTTTTTCCAGAGCAATTACAAAAAGCAGAAAATACAACAAAAGAAGTTAAAGAGCAGATACTGGAACTGAGAGGTTAGTATATCTTATGATACTATGTTAAATTTATATCTCTACTCAAAATGTACCATACAAACACAATCTTTAATATTTACTTGCCTTAGCAGTCAATCTTTATATGCACAAAAGGTCAATGTTTTCATGCCCAAACAGTCACTCTTTATATGCCCAAGTGGTCTTTACATGCTTAAGTAGTGAATTCTCACATGCCCATGTGGTCAATTCTTACATGCCCATGTGGTCAATTCTTACATGCCCATGTGGTCAATTCTTACATGCCCATGTGGTCAATTCTTACATGCCCATGTGGTCAATTCTTACATGCCCAAGTGTTCACTTCTTATGTGCCTGAGTGGTGAATCCTGACATGCCCAAGTGGTCAATTCCTAAATGTCAAAGTGGTCACTTTTTACATGCCCAAACAGTCAGCCTTTCCATGAAAGCTCAATCTTTCTATGCTTGAGATGTCAGTCTTTACATATCTGAGTGTTCAATCTTTACATGCCTGAGTGGCCAATCTTTACATATCTGAGTGTTCAATCTTTACATGCCTGAGTGGCCAATCTTTACATATCTGAGTGTTCAATCTTTACATGCCTGAGTGGCCAATCTTTACATATCTGAGTGTTCAATCTTTACATGCCTGAGTGGCCAATCTTTACATATCTTAGTGTTCAATCTTTACATGCCTGAGTGGCCAATCTTTACATATCTTAGTGTTCAATCTTTACATGCCTGAGTGGTCAGTCTTCATGTGGCAAATGAAAGTATTTCATCTTAGCATGACTTATATTGACCAACAGTATAGAGTCTGGTTAGACATCTTGCCTGTTATAGTGGTTTTCTGGTTTTCATCTTTTAATAGCCACTTCTATTCCAGTTTTAAGCAGGTAAAAGTTTACAAACAGCACATTGTGTACTATATGTATATTTTGATTTCAGATCAACTTGTAGAAGAACAGAAAGTATCAAAACTAAACCAGGAGGAAATTGCCTCATTGAAAGGTATGTATATATATACACACACAATAATTATATTATACTCAATCATACATTGTAATACCCTACAATAGTAACAGTTTATCATAACTTTTTGTACTGCTTCATAGAAAATAATATGCTACTGTCTTTTGATATCAATTTTATTAGGCGAGACTGATATGGGCTGAAAGGGCAAGGCATGTCTGGCCGTTTCTGCCCATATCAGTCTCACCGCATAAAATTGATATCTAAAGATAGATATACTGGTTTTTCTATTTATCATGTATCCATATAAAAACTGTCAAAATTACAGAATAAGTCAAACACCTCAAAGAACAACTTCTGTTGTTATGTTTATAATATACAATAGACATCTACCATGTATTATACAAAAAAGATGATAATGTAAATCACATTTCAGAAACATTATTCAAACTTTTATGTATAATAAGAATACATTTCAGTTCTATATATCTGCTTGTCCTGCATGTAATTTGTTTACTGTATATTGATGTTCGATATAAAGTTTGTTTATAAGATTCTTATTTCTTATAATGATTGTAGGATACAGGATGTAGCATGTCATTGTGATGGGTTCACTGTAATACTGTTCTATATTGTTCTTGTTTATATGAACTATGTCATCTTGTCATTGATATAATGTTCATGTTTTAGAAAACCTTGAAGAAGAGAAGACCAGTCATAAAGAAACATTAAAACATCTTGAAACAGCCAAAAGTAAGCTTTATACTACCCATATATTCACATACATTATTGTAGCCTATAAATGTGTCCTGTAGTTGAATTTGAGATAGATGTGTATAATAATACATTTTATGATAATGGAACGGTCAGTTATAGCCCTGACCACTCACCCAGACCAGTACGTTGCCATGGTTTTGTTCCCACCCAGACCAGTACGTTGCCATGGTTTTGTTCCCACCCAGACCAGTACGTTGCCATGGTTTTGTTCCCACCCAGACCAGTACGTTGCCATGGTTTTGTTCCCACCCAGGCCAGCACGTTGCCATGGTTTTGTTCCCACACTGACAGGTAAACATGGTGGATTTGATTTGGCTACAAAATAGTGCAGTATTTCCAACTCACAGTGTTGAATCATTTAGCAGGAATTTCACCATTGGACTAAACCCTTAAGGTGGGTTTGATCTTTCAGTAGTCAAATTCCCTGTTGTACCACTTATATCAATTGTCAAGTTAAAATAAGATTTGGAACAATTAGTGATGAAATGTCATGAGAAGATGAAACAAATATATGGAAAAGAGCAATTGATCTTCTTGAGAAAAAGAACAACAACAAAAAAAAACAACACTTAATGCAGAAAGTTTTAAGTTATTGGCGGTGGAGTACAACATAATCATGTTTCCCATTATTTTTGGGAGACATATTGTTTTTGCTCTCACCGTCTGTCTGTCCCTCCATCCGGGTTGTCTGTCCGTCCAGCAGAAATGTAATAAGGGGCCATTTCTTTTGTTATTTTCTTTTGTTTAATAGAGCCCTTTACTCTATTGTTATGGAACGAACTCTATTGTTTTCTTTTACCAAATAGGGATAGGGGGCCATTTTACTGTAAGCAGAATTCACAGGATGCATAGTTTTGGTAGACATATGTTTTTGTGACAAAAACCCTCCTTGTTATGCCTGTTCTTACCTGTGTCACAGTATTGAAGAATGGTGAGCTGGGAAAGCTCAGGACTTGTAACCTGGTAGTTGTAGACTGGAATATCACCAGATTATAAGATTCTCTTCCTTTATCCTCACTGGTGTGATAACTTGTTAAGAAATTTAGATATCAGTCATGTGTGTCAGGTGTGCCATGTGCAAGGCTTGGACCCCTAGCTCCAATATCATTCTCAAACTTAAAGGTCAACGGTGAGCAGTTTGAAAATCCTGTCTGGCCTACAACTCAGGCATGATAGTCATGTATCAAGGGAAATTACTTGGCACACTTTGTAGCATGATGAGATGCTGTGTCAGGCACAAGATCCGTAGCTCCCAGGCCAAGGTCAAACTTAGAGGTCAAAGGTCAACAGATAGATATGTATGATTAGTTTATGAAACTTGGTGTATATGTGTACACTTTACATGATGTATGTTTATTTTTTTTTTGGAGGATTTATGTGATACATGCAAAATCAGTGACTTGTTACGCAAGTAGTGATATCTACTTATATTATATTTAAGTTAACTTGGAAGAAGAAAAGAGTAAACATGAAGTTACAAGGAGCAGTCTCACAGAGGCCAGAAGTAAGTTCAGTATTGTTATATTTTACTATTTTATTATTTGTCATGAACTAAGTCTGCTGGTTTCATTTAATGTTTTCCTCCAGATGTTTCAATCATCTATAACTTCTTCAATAATCATATGATGTGATAGTATTTGTAAGGTTTAAATTTATTTATAAAGTAAAACATAATTATAATAGTTTGTAAAGCCCTTTATCTATAGTGCTCTTATTAAGCAAAAATTTGTTTTGGTGAAATATTTTGGAAAGTCTGGAGAAAAATTTGGGCACTACCATATGATGATAATGCCAGAAATTTGAAAGTCAGTTGTACAGATGGTCAGTTTATATAGCACTCTCAATAAAGAATGAAGAAATGTAATTCTCATGTTATGTATTAAAGGCTATTGAAGTTTATTGTTTGTATTGTAGAGAGTCTGTCTGAATCTCAGCAAGCAGCGAAACAAAGCCAGAATGAGGCTACACAGTTACGCAGTAAGTATAGTAACAAAGTGACTTGTCTAAATGTTTTGTTGGTTAATAATGGAGTGAAAATAATGGAATTAGGTGATAAAAAAAGGGAAAAGGTTGAGTGGTATTTGGTTAGGTGATATCATAAAGAGGGTTAAGGTTGAGTAGTATTGGGTTAGGTGATATCATAAAGAGGGTTAAGGTTGAGTGGTATTGGGTTAGGTGATATCATAAAGAGGGTTAAGGTTGAGTGGTATTGGGTTAGGTGATATCATAAAGAGGGTTAAGGTTGAGTGGTATTGGGTTAGGTGATATCATAAAGAGGGTTAAGGTTGAGTGGTATTGGGTTAGGTGATATCATAAAGAGGGTTAAGGTTGAGTGGTATTGGGTTAGGTGATATCATTTATCATGCAACTGCTATGGTAACTGCCCGATAACACTTGCCTGATAATTATTTTTGATATCAGGTCAGTAACATGATATCAAAAATAAGCCCCGCCCATTTTAACGGACTTTTTTCAATTGATTATATTCTTATTTTCATCAGCATGTGAATTCTACAATTTATTCTCATACCCTTACAAGTCTTGATCAAGATGCGATATTTATTTATTAATTATTTCGATTTCAATTACGAATAAATTAGATAGCGAATAGTTTTAGCACCAACTAAATGAAGTGACGTCATAATTTATATTGCAAATGACATCATTGATGTTCACGTCATACATGTAATCATAACAAACAGGCTGGACGATTTGAAAACTTGTAACTGTTTACTTAATTTCACCTGATTATTATTTAATAAGTGAACAAATTGTTTTGTTTAAAAAATAAGACGCATGTTTGTGTAGCTTGTGTTTGATTGCCGATTTGACTTTTCTTTGATGAACTTTTGAATTTGACAATTCAAGACAAATATTGCAGTAAAGTTTAGTTTATGTGATTCTAAGTGGATTTTTGGATCGATGTTTAAATTAAAGGTAAGAATTTTATCGTATTAGGCCTACATTCTGTTGCATCTTTTATCCGAGTCGAAAGAAAAAATGGCGGCCATTTACAAATTCTAAGTTTCAGGGGCGGAGGAATTTGTTTTCAAGAATTATTTCTTTGAACAAAAATCCCCCTTTTTAAAGAAATTCGCTATTTAAAAGTAGATTATTTTGTTATTTTGACAGTTATTATGTAATACATGATAAATAGAAAAACATGCTACTGTCTTTTGATATCAATTTTATCAGGCTCGGCTGATATGGGCAGAAAGGGCTCGGCAAGCCTCGCCCTTTCTAGCCCATATCAGCCTCGCCTGATAAAATTGATATCAAAAGACAGTAGCATGTTATTCTCTATAAAGAGGGTTAAGGTTGAGTGGTATTGGGTTAGGTGATATCATAAAGAGGGTTAAGGTTGAGTGGTATTGGGTTAGGTGATATCGTAAAGAGGGTTAAGGTTGAATGGTATTGGGTTAGGTGATATCGTAAAGAGGGTTAAGGTTGAGTGGTATTGGGTTAGGTGATATCGTAAAGAGGGTTAAGGTTGAGTGGTATTAGGTTAGGTGATATCATAAAGAGGGTTGAGTGGTATTGGGTTCAGGTGATATCATAAAGAGGGTAAAGGTTGAGTGGTATTGGGTTAGGTGATATCATAAAGAGGGTTAAGGTTGAGTGGTATTTGGTTAGGTGATATCATAAAGAGGGTTAAGGTTGAGTGGTATTGGGTTAGGTGATATCATAAAGAGGGTTAAGATTGAGTGGTATTGGATTAGGTGATATCATAAAGAGGGTTAAGGTTGAGTGGTATTTGGTTAGGTGATATCATAAAGAGGGTTAAGGTTGAGTGGTATTGGGTTAGGTGATATCATATTGATAAAGAGGGTTAAGGTTGAGTGGTATTGGGTTAGGTGATATCATAATGAGGGTTAAGGTTGAGTGGTATTGGGTTAGGTGATATCATAAAGAGGGTTAAGGTTGAGTGGTATTGGGTTAGGTGATATCATAAAGAGGGTTAAGGTTGAGTGGTATTGGGTTAGGTGATATCATAAAGAGGGTTAAGATTGAGTTGTATGGGGTTATTCTATGGGGAATCAATTCTTAACAAGAATTACAATGGTGTTGAAAAGCCTTAAGTATGATAGACATGGAAAATGGTGCGGGGGTGGTGGGGGTATTTGAACAATACTTTGTATATAATTAGGAAGTCTAAGAGTGTGATAGATAAGGTAAGTGGGTGTTGTTGGTTTTTGTACATTACTATGGTTATGATGGGAAGGCTAAAGGTGTGATATATGAGGTAAGTTATTCCAGTTATATCAATTTTATATATTTTAATACTGTTAAAACTTCTAAACTTACCTAGTAAAGTTATTAAGATAATGTTAAAATAGTCAACACCTGATGTAGAATTGATTGATTTCAGGATATTGAGAACACATACCTGTATCAGATGTTACATTCTAATTGTGAAATATTAGCTTAGATAACAAGTTGATAGAGCTTGCATGTGACCATACAATAATTTGTAGAACTGTCATAGTCAACTGATAACCTAGGAGCATTGTCTAATCTTATTGATTCCTTTTACTCTTGTTAACAATAGCCTGCATCTAAAACAACCACTCTTGTATTGAAATTTGAACAATATTTGAGCCGTGTCACGACAAAACCAACATGCGTTTGCGACCAGCATGGATCCAGACCAGCCTGCGCAGTCTGATCAGGATCCATGCTGTTTGCTTACCAACCCTATTACAAGTAGAGAAACTGATAGCGAACAGCATGGATCCTGATCGGACTGCGCGAATGCGCAGGCTGGTCTGGAGCCATGCTGGTCACAAACGCACTATGTTGGTTTTGTCTGGACACGGCTCATTTAAACATTCCATCATGTAATTATAATACTCTTCATTTATATTAATCCACTTAGATATTACTTCATTCATCTAATACACTCCTATATTTATCAGGATTTTTTCCTCTTATATAATTCTTTCAAGTCCATACATGTATGTAAAACTATAAATTCATCTGAAAAAAAAAAAAAAGTTTCTCTCTGACATACAATTATGATAGGATAACTCCATGCCTTGCTATAACTTGCATTATAATGTTTACACTGTAATGGTATCAGTCCTTGATGTTATATATACACCAGATTTAAGACATAAAAAGGAAATGACCGATACATGTAAATAAAAAGCTACTAGCACATTTTGTATAACTTCTCTCCTAATAGTTTGTTGCATTAACTTAACCTGGTGAAAAAAATAACTAAATTTTGCTTGTATCAAGAACCTATATCATTTGAAAGGTATTAGATGTTTGCTAATTGTTTAATTGGATTCATCTCTGACATTAGGCCAATGTTGATCCACCCTGTAGTTTGCATGTTTTAATGATGAAACCTTATTTTCCTGATGAATGGTCTAGTTGTCTCCCTTTTCCTGCATGTAGTACATTTGGTTTTCCTTTTCAATCAGTCTATATTTTGAGAATGTTTTATTGTTTTACTGTGGTATCTCTTGCTTTGCTAACTTAAACCATGCAGATATTGAGTTTGAGCTGTGGTTGTTCTTTTTTGTCTTATTTCAGTTTTCTGTGCATGAAGGCATGGTTGTGTTTCCATCAATAGTTTATTGTGTGAATATTTCACCACTCATTTGTTTTGTTTTATCATCATTTGTTTTTTTCATGTTTTGATATTCGTGTAGATAAACTACGGCATCAGCCGTCTACACCTTCACCAGACATTGTGGATATGAGAAATGGAAGCCGCGATCGGCGTAGCACGCCAGAGAAACGTGCCATCCCTCATTGTAGATATTCATTTCATGTAGGAGACTCACCTTCAAAACTACCTATGAGTAAGCGTCAAGGTAAACAACGAGTCAATGACACATTATCTGTGCTTTAAGGCCTATTGTTTCTCTGTTGCTCTTCTTTCATTTTAGTGGTTATGAATTTTGTTGCTGATTTATTTATTTTTTTGCTGATCGGTATGCGTACATGCTTATTTTCCCTCGTGGCACTTTAAGTCATTTGGATTTAGTAAGTTATTGTTTTTACTGAATTTTCAAATTATTTTGGCTTTTACTGGAATACTTTTTGTAAAGAGGAAGTGTTATTTACAATCTAAATGTTTTCTGTGAATAAATGTAGGACAGCTCTGTTTATGGTTGATTTGGCAATCTTTTACATCAGTCTGCTTTTGAGTTGTTAAAATGTTGTCTAAAAATTAAGTGAGTTTTACGTACAATAAATACTAGAGATGATTATAACTGGAATACTGCTGCATGCTATATACAAGCTCATTTTATTGTATGTATAGTGAGATGTTGGAGATATAAGGTCAAATATTTTGCCAGTGATACAAGATGTGTTTTATTGCCAGTGATACAAGATGTGTTTTATTGCCAGTGATACAAGATGTGTTTTATTGCCAGTGATACAAGTTGTGTTTTATTGCCAGTGATAGAAGATGTGTTTTTGTGGTATAATTGTTTAGTACATGTATTGATTTAGTTCTCAGGCTTTTTGTCATTAATGAATGGTGTACAGACATGATCTGGTTTTAAAAGAAAAAGTTGAATTTGTCTATGCTATTATTGTGGGAGTTCTCTGTTATATTTTCTTTTATGTGGTCATATTGTTGTTATTTATGTTATGTTTTTATTTGCAATATTGTCATCATTTATATATAGTATCGTGTCATTGCTTGGAATGGTAAATGTCATTCAGTTAAACGTGATATACAATTAGATTCATTTGTCGGCAACAAACAGTGATTTCATCATTTTGCTCATGATTGCTTTCATTTGACCTTGACCTGGCATTGATCTCAATGTCTGATATATTTGCCTCAAAGTTAACTTCAGTACAATGAAATAAGACATTAGCAGCTGAAATGTAGAAGGACAATAACGAGTATCAACAAAAGCTTCTTAATTAAAATTGAAGATTAGTATTCATGAAATGTTACTATAGGTTAAGCCATGTTCATTATACAAAGGTATGGGTCATTGTATATTCATGAATTTTACCATGGGTTTATACATTTTTATGTAACATAACTCTGCATCATTGCATATTCATGAAATATAATTATTCGTCAATGCATATTCATTAAACATTATAATGAGTTAATGCTTATTTATGAAACATAACATAGATTAATGCATAATTATGAAACATTAAATTAGGTCAATGTTCATGTATATTCATGAATTTTGATAGGGGTTAATACATATTCATGAAACATAAATATGAGATAATGCATATTAATGAAACATTTCTATGGGTTTATGCATATTCATGAAACATGATTATGAGTTAATGCAAAGGCATAATATTACCATGGTTTAATGCATATTCATGGGATTTTACAAAAATTTGTGGAATGTTTATGAGATCTGGTGTAGATTTCATTAACTTGAAATGTTTATCTTAAATTTCTGTTGTACATGATCACAAATTATTATATGATAATTATATATTTTGGTTTTTATTTTATTTCCGCATTATTTCTGCATTCATGTAGTTTATTATCATACAAACATTTACTAGATTACACAAGTGCACTTTCATTCACAATGCATGGCATTTGGATTTATGCACCAGAATAAAGACATTTTATGTTCAGATATATGGTGTGTTTATGTATGTATCATTTTAATAGTGTGTTTTACATGTCTTGAGGTTTTTTCGAGTGTTTTGTTGTACTTTCATGTTTTTATTGGCCTTTAACTTTGCTGGTTCTATTTATTGATTTATACCACAGCAGTTTCCTTCCTTGACCAAACACCCATTCCTATTAATTTAGTCACCACCCAATTTACTATACAAATCATTAGGTATATTTTTTTTATAATTTGTTACCACTATACAAGAACCTAATTGATAATTTCAAGGCAAAGTCCGACCAAATTTATGTATTTTCAGTGGTATAATAAGTAAAACTTTTCTTATTCAAACAATATATAATATATATATATATAGATATATAGATACTATATAATTACATAATAATACTAAAGAACCATTCATAGTACGTGAAAGCTACTTGTTTTGTCTTTATCACTGTAGTCAGATTAAATTCCCTGTGATTGATAGTTCAGGTGATAAACTCATTACAAATTATTTAAAATTACACATTTTTTTTGGAATTGTCTGGAATTGAAACTATATAAGACATCAAACTAGATTTGTACTTTATCGTCAGATTTTTATATTATCTGCTTACATTTAGAATGCACCAATAAACCAATAGTTTTTCTGTTATGTCATACTTTATCAGCAAAGTTATAGTTTTGAGTACAGTTAAAGAGCTTCATATGGTCATATGACACGGGTTACTATTTTATATAATTGTAAATGACATGTACATTTATTATCTCTTACTGTGATTTTAGCCAATGAATTCCTAGCTCTGAAGGAGGAATGTTCCAGTCTTAGGAAACGAATTCAGGCAATTGAAGGGGAAATGAAAATGTAAGTGTTGTTTTAGTTTAGTACAATGTTTTAATGATATTAGATAAATAGATGATTGCTAATTCTTCTATCAAAGCAGTAAGAAAAAACATCAACTGTTTCACAATTGCAGTGTAAGAAAAAGTCAATTATTTAGCAAGTTTAGTGTAAGAATAAGTTAACTGTTTTTAAGTACAGTCGAACTTCATCGCTTGAACTCAGAGGGCATGTGCAAATTTGTTTGAGAGATTGGTTGTTTGAGCTAACCAAGGTTGAACTATTGTCACGTTCCATATAGGCCTTCACGTTATCCAACTTACATCAATCGAATGATAAATACGTCAATATTATTATTTGTAAGTACATCATTTCGTTGAATACGTCATTTCTTTAAAATATTAGGAATTATTTTCACAGTGTTTTCAAATGAGTATTAACAGTACTCTGTGTTACTCTTGCATATCAGACTGGCGTTTCCGCGACTTTTACCCATGCCGGAAATTTCATTTGGCATGGGGGGTGCCAGATGAATCACGTGCCAAACAAAAACATCATTTTAGCGCACTTTATGAATGAACCGCGTTAAAATGACGTCGTTTTAGAAGGGAAATATGTGCTTAGGATGACGTCACTTCGCTGTTGTAATTTAAGTTGTAAGTTCATACGCTATTGTAAGAAAATAGTTATGGATGAAATGACTTTAATTTCCATGAACATATATCATATTGAGGTAAATCATTTTAAATATGAAATAATACGGCTGAATATGCAAGAAAAAATATCTGACATATGTTTGCGGTGCCGATTGGAATATCCATCCCTCGGGAACTCGCCCATGGGCGGGTCCCCTCGGGACGGATATTTCGGTCAGAACCGCAACATATGACAGATATTATTAATCTATATTCATGCATATTGTAATAGGTTGAGTTCAATTAGACAATAATTTTCCAAACTTGTTGAACTATGTTCAAAATATATTTATCTTTTAATTATGGGATAAATTTAATTTTAAACAATGAATAAATAAACTATTTAAAAAAAAAAACCCATCTAACAGCAGCATTTATATATAGTCATTTCCTAAAATAAACACATGTAAGTGTCATTTTTAGATAACACTGCTATAATTCACGTTACATGCACGACGGCTGTAATTAAAGTTGTCCAAGTAAACGTTATCTATTTATTTACTTATTTCACAAGTTATTTTCTTCTTATAGTTTCTAAAGACGGCAAATAAACAATATTATCATAAAAGAAAATTGGTTACACCTCTAATTTTGTATCAATTAATCTTAATTTCTTTTATCTCAATCACAAGGTGTTAAAAAAAATGTGTCGCCCGCTGACACTTATTCAGAACATGCCGACCCATATCTTTTGTTGTCTTTTTGTGTTTGACCAAAAAGGTGTGATTTTCACTATATTTCTGCCAAAGGGACCAGAGATCAGGTTCGAGAGTTCAAGCGGTCGGTGTTTAAGGTCGAACAATATATATCATATAGAAACTTTGCCGGGACTGGGCAATTAGTTTGAGCAAAGGGAGGGATCCGAGTTCGAGCAAACAAAGTTTAACTGTATAGTATAAGTCAACTGTTTTGCAAGTATTTAACAAGTGTAGTAAACATAGTGTAGACAGAAAATAACTTGTATTAAAGTGACCAATTTGAATGACAGATCAATGTTTTGAGTTGTTTGATAATTAACCATGTTTCTATGTGCATGTGTAGGTCAAGGAAGGAAAACTTGCAGCTATCAGCAGAATATAATAAACTACAGGAATCATACCGTCAACTTGAGGCAGTGAAAGATCAGCTAGCAGACAAAGAGTCTACATGGATGTCAAATTTGACAGACTCTCAGAAAGAGACTGAGAGTACACTACAGGAGGTGAGGCTAGGAGACTCTGACTCACTCTATTATACCCATCAGGTACAGGGACTTGTTGCCATGGTGACAGCATGCTGCACCCAGTAATCATCGCTTGTTTTATCTTCTCTGCTGTTCCCACTTCACTTCGCATGATGGTTACAGTGGCTTGTGTTTTTGTTGTTTTCTTTCTTAATTTGAATGGGAGCTTAATTTTTATAGTAGTCACATTGTCTGTTCTGTCTGTCTGAGCAACTAGATTAGATTTTAGAGTCATAAAACAGTAAAAGAACAATGGAATAATTTCATGACAATAGAATTATAAACTGTGGCCCTCAATTTTAGAAAAGTAAATAAAAATGATGGTCAATTTAAAAGAATATATGTCCAAACTTATGTTCGTATAATAACTTAGTATTCTCCACAGATTTTTAGCTCGACTTTTCTATGAAAAGGGGAGCTATCCTACTTGCCCCGGCGTCGGCGTTGGCGTCACACCTTGGTTAAGTTTTTCGTACCACCCCACTTTATTTCAGAAGTATTACAAGTATGGCTTTGAAACTTACCATACTTGTTCACCATCATAACCTCCATCTACAGACAAGAGTACATAACTCTGTCAAGGTTTTGACAGAATTATGGCCCTTTTTTGACTTAGAAAGTGTATTGAGCTTGGTTAAGTTTTTTGTACCACCTCACTTTATTTCAAAACCATTGGAGGTATTGCTTTGAAACTGACCATACTTGTTTACCATCACGACCTTCATCAACAGACAAGAGGACATAACTCTGTCAAGGTTTTTGACAGAATTATGCCCTTTTTGACTTAGAAAATACATTGAATATGGGTAAAATCCACTTATTGCCTTAACCCTTTGAGATATTGCTTTGAAACTTTTAATGCTATTTCACATCATTACCCCCATCTGTACGCAAGAGAAGGTAACTCTGTCAGGGATTTGTTTTAAAAATTAAGGCCTTTTATCGACTTAGAATCTTGGTTAAGTTTTTGTACCAGTCAACTTTTTGACTGAACTGGTTGAGATATTAAATTGAAAGTTGGAATACTTGTTTACCATCATGGTCCCAAACATGGGCAGGAGAAGGTAATTCTGTTAAGGATTTTATTTGAATTATGGCCCTTTTTGACTTAGAAACTCAGTTAAAATTTTCATTCTTGTCCACTTGTTGACCTAACCATTTGAGATATTACTTTGGAAGTTGGAGTTCTTATGTGCCATCATGAGACCTATCTGTAAGCAAGAGAAGATAACTCTGTGAAAATGTTTCTTGATTTGTACTTAGAAATTCCTAGTTAAAGTCTTGTGTGCCCTTAACTGTCAAAGTTTTGTTTTATAGGCAAGCACTAAAAAAGTCGAGCGCGCTGTCCTTCTGACAGCTCTTGTATTTTTTAGCTTTTGACTTTATTTTTAGTTATTTTGTATACTTTCGATAATTTTTTGATAAACTATATCGAACGTAGGCACTAAAAGTTAAAAATAAAACAGAAAGAGAAAAATAACGTTAAATTTTCTTGGTAACGGTCGATATTTACATTTGAATTTCGACGTTACGTCATGTGACTTTCATCATCACGTGACGTCTTTGAAGGCAGTGATTACAATTCTGCCAAGGGAGGTAATCACTGTGAGGAGTTTGGCGATTGATGTGGGACATTGAGTCTAATGGTCATTTATCTCTCACTACTTATTCAGAATTAATGTGTAGTTGTATTTGGTCACTTGCTGAGAAATTGATAATTACTGGTTAGTTATCCAGGAAAGAAGTTTACATAGACCAATCTTGAGATATGACCAAAAACATGTTATTTAATATCTGCGTCGAAACCAACATAAGTTAGAGTTTGCTGAAACTTTTATTTGTCATTTTGATGTTTTTTATTTTAGCACTGTCTCTTGTATTGCATGGTAGCTTTTTTACCTGTAGTATTTACTATTTTTGTTTTCTATTTGAATGATGTTACACCCATGATGTCAGTATGTCAGTAATATGTTAAATTTATTCTTTGTTACCACAACACTAATGGTTAGAAAGTTTCCAACAGTATAACAGTGTTTAAAACTCAACCAACAGACACCTTACTGTTTGAACATGTTACCATGTCTGGTATTGTTATATGAGATATGATCTGCTTTAAGTAGATTAAGATTGAAGGGCCCATACAATGAATGGCAACAAATAAATAAAAAAATAAATGGATTAACAAAATAATAACCTAACTGAAGATTTTGACAATAGCAACTACTTTTCTCTTTTTTTAATCATTAACAAATTTTAAAAAGAAATCTTTATATACAAATCAGATTTTAACATGATTATTGAATTTAATGCATTTCTTATGAAAATAGATGTATTTACATTGTTTATTTGAAGTTTACCCATGTTAGTATAATGATTATTATTTATCTGAATTTAATGCCATGCTAATTAAGATTTTATTATGTTAGATTTGAGATCTTCATTTAGAATTAAGATTTGATGAAAATAATATAATTGTTGTTGTTGTTGCTATAGTTACAGGAGGCTAAAGAAGAGATTAAGAAATTGAATAAGAAATGTGAAGAATGTGATCAGGAAATAACTCGTCTCAAAACTGAACTGAAGAAAATATCCGGTAGCTACGGACGTATAGCAAGCAGGAGTAAAATTGTAAGTTGTTACAGATATTTTCTATAATTGAATTACATATACATTGCCTGGGAAAATTTGATATTGGACCTCATTTTCATGTTTTTGGATTCATTAATAACGGGCAGTTTGGAAACTTTTGAGCTAGGTTATGGAACATTGGTTGTTCTTTTCTGGTCCATGTTTGTGTGTGAAATATGCTTGGGGGAACATTTGAGGTCTTCCTTCTCCATTAAAGCTGGTCTTCAAAGTGTCTGTGTGACTTAAAAACCAAAACTAAATATAAATGGCAGACCTTCTATATATGTGAGAAGTTTCCAAAACTTTCAATTGATTTATTTTTAAGACATACAGCAGTGTACAATGTACATACATTTTAAAGATCATTTTTTCTTTTCTAACAAGTTATTGTTTGTATTGAGCCTGGTTATTATACTTTCAATATTTTCTTGATAGTACAGTATAGGTTGTTAGTGTATAATGTAAAAGCAATGCCAATTTGAAGGTATTTTAATGAATATGAATGTTCTTAAACAAAAACCGTATCAAAGTCAACTGACCTTTTAAGTTTTAAAACTTGTTGCTTCTGTGTCTATTTATAATTTTTTATTTTGTATACTATTGTAACTTCACTATGATCAGGTATTTAACAAGTGTATTATATTCTAAGATTTGTTAGATATTTTAACTTTCATTTTGAGTTTGTTTATATACCTTAATTTATATTGATTAGCCAAGAAGAAAATAAAGGTAGATCCTTCAGAATGAAATCTTGCTATGAACAAAACTGTTTAGAACATAGCAATTAAATAACTTTCTACTGTTTCTGTCTGTAAATATCTTTGTTATGTACATGATAGCACATTTATCATCTGATGATGTCTCTATAAAGGTACTGAATGTTCATGAATGATATCCTCTTATAATCTGTCCCTGAAACTCAGCAAATGCGGGGTTTTTCCATCTTATCCCAGGGTACCAACAACAACAATAGTTTACTGTTATAGCTTCAAGTGACCTGCTAATCCAGTGGTATATTGTTACTGAACATATGAAAGTCAAAATAAGTTTATATTTGTCATTTTTACATTCAATTTTACAGTATTATTTGCATAAACAATAATACAGGGAAATTTCTGTAAATATCAATCAGAATTTACTTGTAACATTCAATTAATAAAAAGAATGGGGTAGTATTTTTATATTTTAGGCAGATTTATATTTTATCCTTAACATTTTCCAGTATCAACTGTTGGTCAATACTATTAATGCATTATAACAGTCAAGCTTTTGAAACTATATAGTCAATTCAGCTTATCTTGATAATGAAAAAAATGACCATAATTTCACTATCATGGTTAATAAGTGTTCTCAATAGAATTGTTTATGTGTAACACTTATTATATATATACAATATTTACCAAATTGTAACTGTAAAAAATTGTTTGTGCCTTGGGATCAGCTAGGAAAAACCCACATTTGCCGATTTCCAGTGTTTATATAATGCATACAATCTCTACTGGCCTTGATGCATTTGGAGCCTTTAAAATATGTATGTAAGTAGCCCCCTATGTAATGATGATGGCTCCACATTTATTGCATTTATTCAGTATGAAACATGACTCTTCTTTATAAATATAAAATTTGAAACCAGTCTCCAGCTATTACTATGATTGGTCAATGTTGATTGGTTAATTTGAATGACAAGAATTGTAATTTCAACCAATGGCAGATCTCTATTTCTAAACTGGTTACCTGTATTAAATGTAGACTTGCAATTTATAAGAATGTCAAGTTTTCTAGTTATACTCAACAATAAACTGTATATTCTACTTGCATTTTATCAAGTATGATCAGCTAAGAACTGTTTTTGTGTTATTATTAAACAAATGCTATCAGTTTATATGACTGACTTTCACTTCGTTTAAAAAGCCTACAAACTAGTCTGAATAAAACCCATCAATTGACTGTTGTAATTTGTTCATTTTACAAAATATGTAGTATATTTTATTAGATATAATTAGTTGATGTTTGAGAGAGTTATTGTAGATGATAAAGGAATATATTTATGTAAGGTTAAAGATGAAGAATCAATGATTTACTATTATTACTGTAACTTTGTTAACTACCAGACGAGATGACAGTTTTGTAAATATATTATCATTTTTATTTCAGATTTCGTTTGTGTCGTGTATACCTCTACTGATGTTGTTATTTGCTATATTACTAGCATTATATCCCTCCCTAGAGACTCTGACAGCAGCAGGATCACATACATAATGAATACTGTATGTTAGTACTGTATAATTGTCCCTCCATTGTTTCTGTATCATACAACAATCTACATGTGATGTAAAGATAAAAGGGTACACAATAAATGTAATTTCGTCAGCCCTTGCAGGTATACAAACATATAGTTACATATGTATCTACATGTTCTGTCGTTGTATGGCAGAGTATAAACATGAATGATCAGATGTTGAGATGAGATGTCATGTCATGAAATTAAATAAAGCTTTGTGTTTTTTTCGAGTATGAGTGTATTATTGTTACGCAGTGCATATTATTGCAGATTACTGCCAGTTTAAATATACACTAATTTCCTTAATATTAAATCTATTCCAATTATCTAGTGGAATATTTTTGAAATCTACAATTCTAGAGGTAATTGGATTTTAATAAGGCCAAAGTAATGTAAAAGTATTGAGTATACTTTAAAATAAGTTTATACCACTGCTATCATGATGTAAATTACCATATTATCATTTATACTATTTCTACTGACTTGTGTTAAAATTTATAATAATAAATGATATTTAACAACTTCTAGAACACAGGTGTACACTTGTTTAGAAAATGGCCATCAATTGCAATCATGTGTTTATTCAAACATTATTTCATCTTATGTACATTACTAATTAATTCTCTTGTTTTTTAGTTTTATTTAACTTTATTCTGTGAAGAACGTTTTTGTAGTGTATTTAACTATAAGTGCTAGCTATAAATATTTTCTACATGAAATAGTTTGTTTTCTTGCTTTGAGACATTAATCAAAACATTTGTTTCTGCTAAAAATCTGTTCATGTGTTGTTTTTATCTCTGTGCCAAAATGATATATGATTACATAAAAAAGTTTTCTTCACAAACTGTATTACTGCAGTGTTAGAAGTATACAACATTTAAACCATTTCTTACTATCAACCCTGTTTTATGTTTACAGTGTTTCCATATACACATTATTTTGTCATCACATATTTGAAAATGGCTTCATATAAGACAGCTTTGATTGTAAATTCTATGTTATTCTTAGTGGCTACATGCAAACATTGTTATATGAGCCGCCTCATGACAAAACCAATGTAATGTGTTTGCGACCAGCATGGATCCAGACCAGCCTGCGCATCTGCGCAGTCTGATCAGGATCCATGCTGTTCGCTATCAGTTTCTCTACTTGTAATAGGGTTTTTAAGCAAACAGCATGGATCCTGATCAGACTGCGCAGATGCGCAGGCTGGTCTGGATCCATGCTGGTCGGAAACCCATAATGTTAGTTTTGTCATGGCGCGGCTCATATATTATATCATAAGCTTCATTGCATGTATTTAAGTTTAGCACAGATAACACGCTGTGGTTCATCTTTCGTTTTATTTATTACACAAAGCTTGGGATATGGAGCTACTTTTCACATTGAAAGTATCTGCGTCACATATTTGTTGTATAGATTTTACTAAGGGCAGTATATGTCTGTATTTATTGATTGACCAAGCTATTTAGTTGACCATACATTATTTATTGTCTTGCTAACTTCAGAAAACATGCATTCTACCATTAGTCAGTCTTTAACCGCCTCTGTGGTCGAGGGGTTAGAGTTGATGACTTCTAAACCAGTTACCTCTCTGGTGTGGGTTTGATCCCCGGGAGCTGCTTTGGTAGTTTAGCGCGGTGGAAGGTAGTCTAGTACTGGTGTAACTCTCCAAAACAATGGTTAGAAAACTACCCACTTATTTGACTGAAATACTGTTGGGTGTAAAATGAAACAAACAAACAAACAAAATCAATAGAAAATATGGTGAAATGCTAGGCTGCCACATAATATGAGCTGCGTCATGACAAAACCCACATAGTCGATTTGCGACCAGCATGGATATAGACCAGACTGCGCCTCAGCACAGTCTGTTCAGGATCCATGCTGTTCGCTATAGTTTCTCTACTTGTAATAGGGTTTGTAAGCGAACAGCATGGATCTTGATCAATCTGCGCGGATGCGCAGGCTGGTCTGGATCCATGTTGGTCGCAAACGCATTACGTTGGTTTTGTCATGACGCGGCCCATATATTTCTTTTACTTTTGATTGGTTAGAAATGTGTCCATGAGAAACTTAAGAATTTAATACTACTATTTTAAGGAGTATTTTAAGTCTATCTTAAGTTTATCTTCTTGTCATTTTATAATGTTGTACAAGATATATTTTCACAAGTGAAATCAGGTCACATTTTTTTAATAAATTTTCTGAAATGTCGCTATTAACCATGGTTTTTCAACAATATAATAAACTTCATCGTAATATAAAAGTGAAGAATTAACCTATTAGCAGGTGTAATGTACATATTGTGGTTAAAGTCACCAACATTTTCTCTGTAAACACAGCTGATTGTTGTGATTTTATACCTATATTTTTGGATATGTTCTTAACTCAGAGGACTGTAGTTGTTTAATGGTAAAAGCACATTGGATATTGTAATTCATCATAAAGAGATCATGTAACATTTCTAGCACTGTTCTAGCATGTATTAAATTGGTGAATGTGTATGGTATAAAATACAATAACTTCCAGATAAACCATGCTGATATAGATCTAATGTATCAAACAAATATAAAGTATATTAATTGATGACTTTGAGCTGATAAAATTGGTGCTACTGTTTCTGACTCAGCTAATAAGCACAGTCATTGATGTATTTTTTGTCCAGTGTAGTAAAAAATATGAAACCAATCGCAATGTTGTAATATCCGTTACTAAAAGAAATCTAATTAATCTAATGAATTTAAGATAAGCTACAAATAAAAGTGGTAGACCTCCATAACTGATATCTATGAACGATGATTTTCATTTGTTATACACCTGGCAGTTTGATTTTTGTCAGAAATGCGGATTCTTTTCATGCCTGGAATCGAGCTTGATCAATGTCATTGACTCTTACAGACTATTTTAGGGAACTCCACTGTTGTCCAAATGTCCAAAAACTTTAAATTTGAAAATCTTACATAGATCAACTTAGACACATAAGACAGATAAAAAGAAAGATAAAAATTATGATAAAGATATATTGAGAATAAAATTGAGAATTGATATTACGTGTGGTTCTAAGCTCGGTTCTAGTTTAAAGCATTTAAAGGCTATATGATTTTCTGGTGTTATTGCGTTACAAAAGGATTATTCTGGATAAGTGGAATGAGTCAATGGTCAGAGATTCTTTTCACATGTTATTGGTACATCAAATAGTATTAAAATCTTAATACAATATTTCCAGTCCCACCATGTACAGAAGCTTCAGTGGAGTCCCTTTAATTGTTTGACATGTTGCTTTTGTTTTTAGGAAGAATGTTAAAATGATATAATGCTTGTTTTTGTTACTCAGATTTAGCTAGCCAGAAATGTTTAACTCTAAATGTTACAAACAAATTTACCTGAATGTGCTGTTGTTGTTGTTTTTTGTTATTGTTGATTCAAGTATTATATAAATGCATTGATTATTCTTTAGAAGTGCTGAATTATTTCATTTATATATTATCTTATTGTTAGATTCATTTGAATTTTTAGTCTAAAAAACAAAACAAAACAATAAAAAAATGAGATAAAAAATGAAAGCTATGCCTTTTGTTAATCATGTTAAACTTTTGAAGATGCAGTATAAGTGAAGATCAATTAATTGTAGTATTTATATATTTTTTTGAGAATATGAAATTGGTGTTCTAAATATTTCTGTATACAATTCAAATTAGAGATAGTATTTACTCGCACAATGTTACCCTAAACATTTACAAATTCTAATACTATTATCTAAGGGTATAACAGTTTTATCAATGATATATCATACAAAATTAATGTACTACATACATGCAATATTTCTAGCCAACAATACAGGAGTAACTGGCTTTAAAAACCAAGCATCATTATCTTTAGAGTATGCAAAATGATTTTGTATTTTTCTCCTACTTTATTATCTCAAAAACCATTTATGATATCAGCCGAGGCTAGAATACCAAATATGTAAATGCACTAAAGCCCCTGATGTTACAAATAATGACTCGGTGTTATAAGTGATTCAGGTCTTTATTTCACAGCTCTTCCCTATTAAGATTATTGGATAGTTGTTTACTTTACTTACAAGAAACTGGATATAGGTTATCTAAAAACTTAATGTGAAAACATCAACATTATTATGAATTGTTATACTTTAATATATTAAAAACACAAGCATTTGAGATGTATGGATCGTGAAAAAACTAGACCTTTATAAAACTATATGTATGTCATTTTCAATCGGCAAATTTTGAAGAAGTAAAACAAAAACCTTTCCATACATTTAATGAGCGCCATATATTATTACTTTGTTACAACATTTTTGTTACCTTCAAAGTGAAAACATTGTTGTATATAAAGAACTTGCATTAGTGCTGTACATTTTGTCCTTTTATTTTATGTTAAGAATTTCATCTTTATGTATAAAATTGTCCCTTCACTTGTAAAAAGTGTATATAGATCTGTTCTTTGTTGTTTACCTTTGTTTTTAATTTATATGAAAACTTAGAGTAGTAATCATAGTTGTAATAAGCAGTCTAACAGAGAAAATATTGACAAACAATTATTTTCTGGTTGATTTTCTTAATTTCTTTTTTTGTAGTCAAGCATTTATCACAGGAAAATGTATGAAAAACATGTATCACATGAAACAGTAAAAAACTTAACATCCCTTCTAGCTATAAGAGCATGTATTTGTACATTAGATAATCTACACCTAACTTTGTTCCAAAACATTACAGATTATATTATAAAGAATAAAAGATTTAATTTAACATGTATATCATAATTATTTTGTAACATTTTTGTGCCCCAAAGTGGGGAGCATAGATAAACCCTTGTCCGTTCGTCAGTTCTCTTTTTTTTATTTTAAACTTGTGTCGAATGTAACTCAAAAAGTATTTGACTTAGTCATGAAACTTATGTTGTGTTACTTGTTCCTTGAGTGTTTGAGTTAGAATCAACCAGCTTTACAGGAATATTAATGATCAACATCACAGTGAAGCTATGCACCTGGGACTTTGCATGTGGATTTTTTTCAGTTTTGTTAGAGTTATTGCCCTTGACTTAGTATAAATTTGCAATTTTCAACTTGTTCATGCATAGTTCAAAAAGTATTTGACTTGTAGGCCTGAAAGTTTACAAGAATGTTGGTCAGCATGTGTACTTATGCACCTTGGGATTTGCTTGTGGATTTATTCAGTATTTGTAAAGTTCTTGATCTTTAATACTTAGTAAACAGATTTTTAGTTTTCAACTTGTGGCACATGTAGCCCAAAATATTTGACCTAGGGCCATAAGATTGACAAAACAGTTGAGTGTTGGGGCACCCGTGTCCTATGGACACATTTCTAGTTTTACTCTTATTTTTGTTTTATTCATTTAATATCATTTCCATATTGTTTAGAAACTGCTGAGTTATTTTATAAATGGACATTTTTTTCTGTTAGACTGCATAAAGACCAATATTAAATTCACAATTTGTAGTTTAAATCACACATTCAAATAAATACAAAATAAATGAAATATTTCTATGCAACTTCTGAGTTTGTTTTCCTTTTGCAGTTATTTGACAGATAAACAAAGTAGTTTGGCTGGCTAGTTATTGACCTGGCACTTCATTAACTTTCGGTAATTAGATAAACACTAGTATCTAACGAATGTATCGATATATTTCTTAACATCACACGTCAGTGAGGCAACTGATCTGAAGGTTTCATAACCAACACCGTGTTATGAAGAGACACATTTTTAAAAATTTACTTGTAAGAATTAATTTTATTTTTTAAACTACATTTTGGTTTTAGGATACCTTATAGTAGTGTTTTTATTAATCATATATTTTTTTATTTCATTGCATTATCCTTAATGATTAAAAAGTACAGCGCGTTTATAATACCACACACACGCACGCACGGACACACATGGTTAGCACAAGTTTTTAAAAAATGACAATTTTAAAATTAAAATGACAATTTTAAAATTAAAATAAGAAAGAAATAAAAGTGGCTTAACCAGGTTTGAACCTATGAGTTTACATCCAAAAGACATTTACCGACAACGCTTGGAGGGATTCTAAACACCATTTAAAGATTCACATTCATATCGATTTACATGTACATGATCGTAATGTTTACGAAATTTTCCGACTAAAGGGTCAAATGCAAGAGTGCCAGGTCGATATCGAGGGACAAAAACTTGACACAATGTATTTTTTCAAGAATGCTAACAATCTTATTAATAGTATTGCCATAAGGAAATAATTATAGAGAATGAAGCAAAATATTATGGAAGTTGTCGATATGGCAATTTAAATGTGTAACTCGTAAATTTCTAGAAACTGATAGGCTATATAATCATTCTATTTTAGAAAGACCCGGAAACCTTCAAAAATCTTTTGAACAGGTCTTAAAAAGTAACAATTAGATGAAAGGCGCATTTTGCCTCCAAAATGATTTTATTTTGTAATAACAGATTTAGAACATGTGAAATGTTTATCACCTTGAATGTAAAATAGTTTGTGATAAAGGTTAAGCAAGATATAAACAAAGTGATATTTTGACTTCAACACAAAGTACTTGAGGTACTTTTACACTTATACTTACTGTCACATGTCACCAGTAACGCGCTTAAATAGTAAATTTTGAAACACAAAGAAGTCATAGTTTACCCCTGTGCAATTTCCACAGTGTTACCAAATAATTGAATTTTCAACTGCACAGTGGCCAATGAGAAACTAAACGTACAGTAATCAGTTACAATAATGGAGGCTAGCCCAAATAAGGGCTGTTTGTGCCAGCAAAGGGCGCCGTCATTCAAACTGTCCTTCGTATTAGGGCTCGCGCACCCTTTCCTCCTTCCTCATCGTCTCTGGCAAATTAAAGGGTCACTCCCCTCGGTTTCAGTCAGAAATTCGGCAGCTTATACCATACGGACTCAGTCGTGCAGTCTTAAAAATGTTAGATCGAGCTGTAGAAGTATGCGGATTTACACAAACTTCCGTCTTACATATTGCAGAGGATGTTCAATCATCTACTGATCTGTATCTCTCCGCTACATGCATGGACTAAGAGAAAAGAGAAAGTACTTGTCACTTAACATACATGTAGATTCTACATACATGTATATAGATCTTCTTTAAATCTCAGTTTGGAATGAGATACATTTAAGCTCCCGTTATCATACATTAAAATAGAGGGAAACGGAATCCCTAAAGAACGCCTAAACATGACGGAGCCTGTTCATAGACGGTATTTGTCATTGCAAGTTACCACGCCTCCTAGCACCAGCTTCAGCATCTAAATTTTTGAATTGTGTGGTAAAAAAGCAAACAAAATAATATTATAAAAAATTTAGTTGTAGTTAAGGAATATATTATAGTAGCTATGACAGAATATGATAGAACTGACAAACATGTGATAAGGAACAAATTATCATTGAAATGATGATCTGGTAAGGGATAGCATAAAGTATTATTCATATATTTTTTTATTTTTCCAAATAAACTTACAAAATATTAAATTAAATTACCTGTTCATGGTCACATTTACGTGTTTTATGCAATACGAAAGGATATATGCAGAATTATATAAAACTTGGTAAAGTGACAAAAAGAGACGTTTAGACTAGGGCTATATCAATTTATTTAGAGGCAAAAACATTGTGACGTTATATAATATTGATAATAAAAATAAGGCTTATAAGCCCATGATGACATAATACAGCATATTTACAAGATAACGAACAGTGCATATATTAACATACTAAACATTATCACAATATAATTATGACTTTACTGAAGAAGGTCATAATAACAACTTATTCGTAAGAACATATAATAATGCAAATATTAATTTATTTTTGTCTTACACTCACGTACTTCTTACCTTTTAAAATGATTGCATGAATTAAATGTTCTGTTCTGGAAATGTTTAGCTACCCAAAAAATGATATAATTTACCATATTAATCTATGAAGTAGTTTCACAACAAACATAATAAATTTACACTACATTACATAAATTATTAAACTAAATAAGTTTATCTTACCTCACTATTGAGGCAAGAGACATAGATTATATTATATAAATTCCTATTATACCAATAATCCCATATTAAATAAGTCTTACCGAAACGAAACTGTAAGACCGGTAGTATGGCATGCAAATATACATGATTATATAACATATGTCATATGTTATAAAACAAACTATAAATGAAAGAAAGCACACTTTTAAAACAGAAATCACCATTGATTTTATATGTACACGTCAAAAACAGTTTGTGTTCTAAAAAAAGACAAACTATAGATGACAACAAAGGACATTTTCAAAACAAATATCATCATTGGAATTTCCAGTTCCAGGACATCTAAATTCGTATAGAACAAAAATACGTCTGAAGTTTCCAGTCTACATCTCAATACATTTTGTTTGTTTGTTTGTTTTGGGTTTTACGTCACATCGACACAGTATAGGTCATATCGCGACGTTCCTGCCTTACTGATGGAGGAAGACCTCAGGTGCCCTTCCGTGCATTATTTCAGGCATGAACGGGTACCTGAGTAGAACCACCGACGTTCCGTAAGCTAGCTGGATAGCTTCCTCACATGAAAGAATCCAAAGTCCCTGTTGGGATTCGAACCCACAGCAGTGAGGGGCAAGTTGTGTTACACTATGAAGAGAAGACAAACTTTAAAAGAAAATTACGGAAACTTTCAAAACAAAAAGGGAAATGATTAAAAATGATGATGGGAAGAAATATCATTTTTGTGCACTGCGCTCAAATTCTCAATAAATTGTATCAACCAATGAAGTTTCAAAAATTATCATATATAAGTATACAAACTGTATTTTAAAAAAAATTAAGTAAATATGTATTACGCTCAAGTTAAAAATGAGGGCCATTTTTTAGGGCTTAATTTATATAAACTGGAGGCGTGTCGCTTTAATAATTTCCAGTATTAGGAAAAAATAAAAGAATTTATTTAATTTTACCCATGAAATATGGTGCTATATGAGCCAAATATATATCATATTTGTGAAAAAAAACAAATATAAAAAATAAATAAGAAAGTAACTACTTTCTAAGATGTTTCTCTTTAATTTGGAAAGACTATCTTCAGCTATTCTCATCAGAAATTATCTCGTAATGTTTTTGTCTTTTCAAGACTGTAATGGCTGTGATAAATTGTGTATTGATTTCAAACCGCTTATCATGTTTCGTGAAAATATATTAAATATTTCACTCAAACGCAAAAATTTCCTCTTATTATTTTACATTCTATACAGATATTAAGAGAAATTTATACAATAAGCATATCTATATACACAAATTCCAATAAAAATTCCATTCAGCTCTTTAAAGCTGCATGCCTCCAGATGAGCTAAAATAGTTCAATAAAATCAAACTTGAGAAAAATGTACTAACATTTTAAGAAAAGTAAAGAGATTTAAGATTCAATTAATAATTTACATGTTTTGTAAGATTAATGACTAATTTAAATACAGAATAAATCCATATACTTCTGCTTCGTTACTGACATATTTTCACTTCCTTTTGGTAATTTATGTGAATTATATGAAATTGTAAGCATCGTTTGCAATTTGTCAATTACTTTCTTTGTTCACTTCACAATATTTTTACTTTTCAATACATCTTCAAAATTTTCAATGAATCCGGAGGCATGCTATTTAAAATTCGTATCATATCTATCCATTATAAAATATATTGTACAGTTTAGAAAAACTTATATTGCGAATGCTATTGTTCAGAACTGCACTATGTATTGTCATTAAAATACTCAAGCCTGCCAACATTGTTATCAAATTTATCTCCAAAATGTACAATATTCTATAATGGTTCTTATCTATGAGGCATGCAGCTTTAAAGTGATATCACTCCAAACAATAATTATTTACAAATAAGATAAATCATGATACAGTATTACACTAGCTAAAAATATATCAATGGTAACACAAATATACAATTTAATTAAATACGTATTTTATAAATACTATATACACCTCTCTGTCAATTTATTAATTCTTATTTTTCTGTTATGAAGGAATTTTGCTCTATTGTAAATTCATTATAAGATTCTTCACAGGTAATATGGCCATATATAAACAGTTGTAAGCAATATTATCCTCACCTAGCAGCTTGAGTTATATATGCAAACAGCCGTAACAAATTCAGAATCTTTATAACTAAGAATATACACTGCAAATTATCATTTAATGTTTCATTTAATGTTTCAAAGACAAAGGGAGCAGGAGAGCAATATCTAAATTTGGTTATAAAGACTTATGAAATGTTATATATGACCGTGCATGAAATGTTGTTCGTTATATAACCAACACCTCGTGACTTTGGTTACATACTTAAAGCTCGTAATACTGGGCAATTAAACCTGTCAGAATCAGAATGAATTATAATGTATCTTCATATACATAATTTCCGTGTAACACCAACATAAAATAAAAAAGTAACGTGAACGTTTGTTAATAAAACTGAATTATTAAAATTAAGAGCGAAACTGTTAGAAAATATGTAGATCCTCTAAATAATCATAAACTTTTCAAAAACTGTTTACAAAACTATACATTTGTAATAAATATAATACTAGAATAATTGGCCTAAATTATATATTGTTTTTTATTTCATGCTTTCCACCAGTGTTTTACTGTAATATATCAGATAATTATATTCTGATAAACAACTAGTGAAATTTATAAAATATTATTTTCACTGTAGCCAGACTATATCTGAATGCGGATGAAAAGAATATCATAACTAAATGGAATAACAGGCAAAAATAAATGCAGCCATACGTAAATTTTGCTTCTTTAGGAAAAGAAAGTCGATGCCATCATACATCATTTTAAAAATGTAACAAAATTAGAGAAATTTAACAGAACTATATTTCAAAATTGATGATGTGACATCATGATATGATGACGTCATAAAGAAGAATGCGCGACGTAACGCAGCAAAATCAGTAAAAATAATTAAAATCACTTAAAAAGCATGAAATAAAAAGAATTTTTTTTATATATAAGATTGAAATATATTTCAGTCGTGAACACCAGCTATTATATTTCACTCGTGGCTACGCCACTCATGAAAATATTGCACCTGGTGTTAACACAGTGAAATATATTTCAAGCTTAGATCTACATGCAAAACAAACAAATATCCTCTATATAAGATGGTAATTTTTTTGTATCAAATTTAGTGATACATTTTATATTTAAGTTCAATTTATCAACACAGATATTTGTGACTTTAAGAATCAGCGTGCCATACTTGTTCTGAGTAAATATTTAAAACATAATCGCAACCATTAAATAGTGTTTATTAAGTCAGCATTCCATTAAATTAATTGCACGAATGTGTTGCGCCAGACAGATGTAGTTTTCTTATGCTGACAACAGCTACAGTCTTTAAACCGATACTAAATTTGTCGATACTAAATCTGTCACTTGGCTGTGCCAGGCCAGAGTGACGAAATTCCCTTAATGCTAATTAACAAACAGTTACACTACGCTATACTAACAAGGCACATTATGCCTCAGAAAATAAATTTTCTCTAGAAATGTCAAGCATTTGTTAAATATTGGTTTGATAATGGTTTAAGAGCATGTTAGATGTTTAACAAGTAAAAAAAATAGCACTGAACCTGCAGTAATGTGTTATAAAAGTGGCAAATTGTAAACAAAGTAGTATTTTGACTTCCATACTAATATTAATTAATTTTAATTATAGCAATTGCCAACATAACAAAATCAGCATTAGAGAAATTATGTATAATTGGCAGAAGGGTTTATTTTTGGAAACGTAAGACGATTATATTGAAAAAATGAAATAAAACTGATAGAATTTCTAAAGCGTAATAGTCCTTTAATAAAAAATTATTTAACAATTCTTGATATAAAATATCAGTCTTAAATTGCAGAAACAGATTTATACATGTACTGTATATCTAAATTAAATCAAATCATTTCAATGATCTTTTTAACATCAAAGTTTATTCAAAGGAATACTGAAATATTTGACAGTGGTCTTGGTGTAATTGTCCTTTGAGATTCAAATTCTAATTGAACAAAACAGATACCAGATATCTGTTTGATGCAAAAGTTTTCTTTTTATGTTTCCATTAAGCCAGGAACCAGAATGTTATTCAATGCATTGGCGGGGGATTTTTCTGCTGCTGTTAATCCACGTCTGTTCCCATACAGCCAGGTATTAGGTGTGAAATCATAATATCGAACTATTGAAGAACTTGACCATCTTTGTCATTCAGAATCTCCCACTGATAATCATCCGGAGATTGATGGATAAAAAGCCAAACAGTTGTGATTGTCCTCATTGTCCCTGTAGGTTTATTATAGCTGATATTCTGAAATAAAGGAAAGCAAGAAATCATAATTATAAGATCATGTAGTAGGAATTTCCTATTCTAACAGTATATTTTATTTTATGTTTTTGGAATATAATGATGTTTTCCTGTCAATTCTTAAGCTAACCAATCCAAAAAAAATGACTTTAATAGACTTGTCAATCATTCAGTCTGGACGGAACCACTGACCTCTTGTTATGCAAATTAAAAGAAATGTTATTGTAATCTAACTATTGAACTTGTTGGATAAAACAATTTTATGCTCGCCAGAGGCTTGCATAATATGATTTTATTCAACTTGTTCAATAAATTTAGTATTAAACCTACACTCATTCTTTAATGTATAGTTGATATTTTTTTGTCAATCAATTACTGATACAGAATTGAAATAAAATCAATACTTTTGTCTATAATCATGAATGAAAGGTTTAGGAATGCTAAAATTAGCAAAGAATATAAACATAAAAAATGGGTATGTCTAAAACTATATCAACCGTAACCGTTGTTACTTGATGGATTTTATTTATTTTGCTAATTTACATATTTTATAGCAGTGATTATAACAAGAGCTGGAAGAGAAGACAGCACACTCTATTAAATAAATCAACATGTAAAGGAAGGCAAAACTATGAAAAAAAAAATGATACAAATTCATTTTTGTATAGGTATCAAGAAAGCATTCCTATAATGTTCAATAAATTTGCATCACATAATTTGCATGACACCATATCAATAGAAATTAAATATACATTTCTAACGAAAAAGGCAACAATCTGAGTCATTTTCCTTTCAGTAACACAAATGATAAGAGCAAAAGAAATTTTTAAAATAAATGTAAAGCTCAAAGCAGACATTACTCTTAAAATAAAGATGCTAGAGTTATGAACTTACATACATGATGCGAATACTGACAAAGAACTAAATTAGATATCATTATATAAAAAGATAATTCTTAGAAATATTTATCAAAAATTAAATGGAGATAGTTCTGGATTATACAGGAGCTAGAGTTCTAATTTCACAAGATAATGCTTTGATAACAAACATATTTTTAAAATATGAATTAAATCCCTGAAGAAATATTCAATTTATATATAATATAAAAAAAATTATATAAAATGAGGAAAATTCTAAAGGGGAAAATACAAGAGAAATGAACCTAAAATATCATATTATTATGATATGACTGTTTATATGACACTTATATTTAAAGTTGAAGTAAATCCTTGAAAAAAAAAAAGAAAAAAAGATTAGTGCCAATTAAATTACAATATATTTGAAGTTGATACCTAAAATAAAAAAGAACTGATAGTAATAAAATTAGTACTTGACAAAGTCTTTAATACCGAAGATTAGTTGAAGCCAACGCTGGGGTGAGAAGGAGACTGAGCATGCATACCGTATGCATTGATATACAGTACAAATCATATTTTAATGCAATGACAGACATTTATGATAGGGAAATCATGTATCGTGTAAAAAGGTATGAATGTGAAATATGGATACAGTTTATTCAACATATAATCTTTTCATTAATATTTAGTATCATTACGATATTGATATAATTGTCTATACGTTTTTAACTGAATTAATTACAGTTCTTCAACAAAGTTTAGAATCGCATATTTAAATGATGCAATTTGTCTCTGCAGATTTTCACTGAGATTATCTCCAAGATTCTAATTAACAAGGTATGTTTGTAAAGCATGTATGCTTCTGGCAGCCAAATAGTCAGGTCAATTTCACATTGACTTTTGACCTGGTGACTCCATACTGATGTTAAGGAATCATCTACTAGGCAAGACCAATGCACCTGGCATGTTTTATATCAAAAGGCCCATTAGTTATCAAGTAATTGGTTGGAAACTGTTTTGACATGCAAGTTTAATATGACCTTGACCTATGATCACTTGACCCCAAAGCAAAAGGAATGATCTACTGGCCATAACTTTAATGCAGCTGTGAAAATTGAGGGCCATTGATGTCAATTTAGTTATTGTTTGTAAACGATTTTGACATTCAATGTGACCATGGCCTTTGGCCTATTAATCTCATACGCAGGTCATAACTAATTTCCATACCAAGTTTGTAGTTCATATAGCAAGGTGTTCTTAAGTTATTAAGTGTAAACAGTTTTTCTTCAGACTGACTGACAGAAGAACCAACCAACTGACAAATGTGATGCAATAAGTCACTTAGTGCATTATATACCCACTTCCTCTAAGGAGGCATAATTATGTTAATTTATATACAGTTTATTAGGCTGTCCATCATAAAGATATTTGAAAAGTCTTACCAAGACAAGAGGAAGTTTTTCAAATACATCTCTACAAAATGATCTATCATCACACAATGCTCCATGTAAAATGTCATGGGAGATTCAGCACAACAAAGAATCGGAAATTTTGATCCATTAGGCCACTGAAACGAGAAATAACATATATTATATAAATTGTAAATTGTGAATGTTTAACAAAATTTTACAGTCTTATCTAGTTCAACATTTTACACGTATATATGTGATAAACTGATTTACATGAAACATAATTTTTTATAGGCGGCAGAATACTGACAATTTGACATGTAGATTTAATTGTGGCGTCATGACAAAAACTCTTGCATACTTGAATAAATGTTTTATGTTTTTGGTAAATGGGTATCAAAATACCCTTGTTATTAATATGAGGTGGACATATTTGAAACAGTGAACAAGAGGGTCATGATGGCCCTGAAATTGCTCACCTATTTATAGTAACTCTCCATGACAAGGAAAATGTTGAATATTGAATTATAAACAAAAGCAAATATGAAATCTAAATCTTAAACCGATGTCACAAAGTATATATTTGTATCTAAAATAGTGCATGACAGTATATAAACAATAGTTTTTTTTATTAAAAATGTATATACATATAAAGAAAATCAATGACCTCCACCTCCTCCCCCCCCCGCGGGGCCAATTTTGACCCCGGGCTTTTATTTGAACAAACTTGGTAAACAATCACTAGAAAATGTTTCATGCTAAATATCTAAGCTCAAGCGCTTCGGTTTTTCTAAAAAGAAAATTTCTTAAATTTTAAATTATAATACAGATTAAAGGAAAATCAATGACCCCCGGGGGCGGGACAAATTTTAACCCCAGGGCTTTTATTTGAACAAACTTTGTAGACACTCACTAGAAGATGTTTTATGCTTAGTTTCGAAACTCTAGCTCTGGGTGTTTTAAAAGAAGATTTTATTCTTCAACACTTCAGTGTTGTTATATTTTATAAAGTGTTAAGAATTGAGTACCGCTCAAGCCAGTGCTAGGGGGCATGAGGGATGTTGCACTTATTCATTATCCCTCATCTACAGGCTCAATCAAACCGAGTCTGCAATTCTAATGTCATTTTGTTGAGATTAATGCTTCCGAGGGATCACTTTGTTTCCAGAATTTTGTACTTAAAACAGCAGGTGTCAAGTGCCGTAAAAAGTTGCCCCGTACTTCACTTCAGTGTTGTTATATTTTCTGGTCCTTCGGGATTATTGATGCTAACACTTTAAAATGTTGAGAATTGAGTACCGTTCAAGCCGGTGCTAGGGGGCGTGAGGGATGTTGCACTTATTCATTATCCCGCATGTACAGACTCAATCAAATCGAGTCTGCAATTCTTATGTTATTTTGTTGTGATTAATGCTACCGAGGGATCACTTTGTTTCCAGAATTTTATAAGTTTTTACTATACACATATAAAGCCACGGTGTTACTTTGCACACTTATATCACCAGGACCAAAACCTGTGAACTGTAGGAGGTAACTCTATCAAGCTTTTAATACAATTATGGCCCTTTCTGATTTAGAATTATGCTTAAGTTTGAGTACCATCTCAAATATTTTCAAAGTGCCGGTATGTCAATAGACATAAGTTGAAAAAGGGGCATAATTCTGTCAAAATGCTTGATACAGTTACCTCCTCCTGTCTTCATGTTGGATGCGTGATGGTGAACAAGTGTGCAAATATACAAAGCTATATGTCAATGGACTTTGACAATATTTGAGGTTGTACGCAAACTTAAGCATAAATTTTAAGTTGAAAAAGGGGCATAATTCTGTCAAAATGCTTGATACAGTTACCTCCTCCTGTCTTCATGTTGGGGGTATGATGGTAAACAAGTGTGCAAAGTAAAAAAGCTATATGTCAATGGACTTTGACAATATTTGAGGTGGTACGCAAACTTAAGCATAAATTCTAAGTCAAAAAAAAGAGACATTATTCTGTCAAAATGCTTGATAGAGTTACCTCCACCTGTCTACATATTGGGAGAGATGATGGTGAACAAATGTGCAAAGTAACAAAGCTATATGTCAATGGACTTTGAAAATATTTGAGGTGGTACTCAAACCTAAGCTTAAATTCAACGTTGAAAAAGGGGCATAAGTCTGTCAAAATGCTTGATATAGTTACCTCGTTCTGTCTTCATGTTGGGGGCATGCTGGTGAACAAGTTTGCAAATTAACAAAGCTATATGTCGATGGACAATGACAATATTTGGGGTGGTACGCAAACTTTAGCATAAATTCTAAGTCAAAAAAGGGAAATAATTCTGTCAAAATGCTTGATAGAGTAACCTCCACCTGTCTACATGTTGGGGGAATAATGGTGAACAAGTATGCAAATTAACAAAGCTATATGTCAATGGACTTTTACAATATTTGAGGTGGTAAGAAAACTTTAGCATAAACTCTAAGTCAAAAAAAGGGACATAATTCTGTCAAAATGCTCGATAGAGTTACCTCAACCTGTCTCCATGTTGGAGGCATGATGATGAACAAGTATGCAAAGTGACAAAGCTATATGCCAATGGACTTTGAAAATATTTGAGGTGGTACACAAACCTAAGCTTAAATTGTAAGTTGAAAAAGGGGCATTATTCTGTCAATTTGCTTGATACAGTTACCCCCTCCTGTCTTCATGTTAAGGGAATGCTGGTGAACAAGTGTGCAAAGTAACAAAGCTATTTGTCAATGGACTTTGACAATATTTGAGGTGGTACGCAAACTTAAGGATACATTCTAAGTCAAAAAAGGGACATTTTCTGTCAAAATGCTTGATAGAGTTACCTCCACCTGTCTACATGTTGGAGACATGACGGTGGGTGAACAAGTGTGCAAAGTAACAAAGTTATATGCAATGGACTTTGAAAATATTTGAGGTGATACGCAAACCTAAGCTGAAATTCTAAGTTGAAAAAGGGGCATAAGTCTGTCAAAATGCTTGATACAGTTACCTCCTTCTGTCTTTATGTCGAGGGCATGCTTGTGAACAAGTGTGCAAAGTAACAAATGTATATGTCAATGGACTTTGACAATATTTGAGGTTTTACGCAAACCTAAGCATAAATTCTAAGTCAAAAAAGGGACATAATTCCGTCAAAATGCTTGATAGAGTTACCTCCACCTGTCTACATATTGGGGGGATAATGGTGAACAAATGAGCAAAGTAACAAAGCTATATGTCAATGCACTTTGACAATATTTGAGGTGGTACTCATACCTAAGCTTAAATTCAAAGTTGAAAAAGGGGCATAAGTCTGTCAAAATGCTTGATATAGTTACCTCCTCCTGTCTTCATGTTGGGGGCATGCTGGTGAACAAGTGTGCAATTAACAAAGCTATATGTCAATGGACTTTGAAAATATTTGAGATGGTACGCAAACTTTAGCATAAATTCTAAGTCAATAAAGGGACATAATTCTGTTAAAATGCTTTATAGAGTTACCTCCACCTGTCTACATGTTTGGGGGATGATTGTGAACAAGTGTGTAAATTAACAAAGCTATATGTCAATGGACTTTGAGAATATTTGAGGTGTTACGCAAACCTAAGCATTAATTCAAAGTTGAAAAAGGGACATAATTTTGTCAAAATGCTTCATAAAGTTACCTCCACCTGTCTACATGTAGGGGGGGGGGGATGATGGTGAACAAGTGTGCAAAGTAACAAAGCTATATGTCAATGGACTTTGACAATATTTGAGGTGTTACGCAAACTTAAGCATAAATTCTAAGTCAAAAAAGGGACATAATTCTGTCAAATTGCTTAATAGAGTTACCTCCACCTGTCTACAGATTGGGGTGGGGGCATGATGGTGAATAACTGTACAAAGTAACAAAGCCATATGTCAATGGACTTTCAACATATTTGAGATGGTAGTTTATTTAACAATTTGTCATATAAACATGTGTCTTTATTGACTAAGTTAGTTTAAAGTTTTATTTTAACTATGAAATAAAAAAAATATAAAAAAATATTAAAAGTGGAATTTTTATAAAGTATTTTTTTATTTAATTAAAAGAAAATCTTATTATTCAATTAGAATACTTTATTTCAATACTTAAGTGTGTAAAATTAAATAATATACTGTAAAAAGTAAAAAATTCAATATAAAATATCTTACCTGTAAAATATGTCCAAATCCTAATTCCAAGTTATCCATTAACTTCCGGTAAAAAAACTTCCTTGAATTATTTCTCCTGTTTAAATTGATTTTATTTATTTATTTATTAACAACTGTCACTTAACTAAACTTCAAACAGAAATAAATGTTTTTTAAATTAGATATTCTAACTATAGACCCTTTCATTTAAGACCGTATTCAAGTTGTCGCCCTTGGATGACGTCATTGGGGGATACGGTGGACAATGCCGATACGATTAAGTACACCAATAGAGGGATATAATGATCTTAATCCTTTCTCTTGTAAGATTGGCAGATTGAAATTGGCAAAATTTTGTGTAATTGAATAAGATATTTCATAAAAAGGATGGTGAAATGAAGAAAAATGTTTACTATAATAAGGTTAACTATTTGTTTTTATAGTAGACCATATTGCTGGGTAGATTCTTAATAATGAATATTTTACCAAGCAGTTAAATCGTACTTACTTGCTAATACCAGAGATATAGATAATGTATCATATGTCTCTGCTAATATAAAATACCCAAAAGATATTTTGAGTTGCAAAATGTCGTTTCGAAAAAACGGCGGCGTAATAATTAATTGCAAGATACTGGTTTATTAAAAATTATTTTGATTTAAGCATAACTAAGACAAAGAAAAACAACAATATAAATATATGTAATTTCCAAAAAAATGTAAAGGCATAAAAAGTAAAAATTCTTTTGAATGTACCTGAATGTAAATCACACCAATATATTTAAGCTGGTAAAGTAATATTTTCAACTTGATACTTTTTAATTCATACTCTGCTTATCAAATATTTAAAAAAATCACAAAAAAAACAAGTCGTTAATACGTTCACAGAAATTTGTTATTAACTGAATTATAATTTTACGTATTTTTGACTGTGCCAGATGGTAGGACTCTGGATCGAGTATCAAATCAGTAAGGCATGACCAATAAAGTCCCTGGGATGATCCATAACAAAATTCGGACCATGAATATTTTGACAACTAACAAAAGTGACGTAATCCGATGTAATGTTATAACTCTAAAAAATGCACCCTGGTGATTAATGATATCACAGCCAAGTGCCGCTTGTATGCGCCCTGTTTATTAATATGTTACAGCCCAGTGGCGCTAAAATATGTTTATCTATGAAACAAGTTACTGGGGAAAAAGTCTTTATTCTTAAAATCATAAGTATAGATTTTTAATTTCAAAAGTATATCTTTTTGTCGTCTGGTGCAAATCTAACATTATAAAAGACATTGCCACATGGTTTTCGTTCTTTCCGGAATATTTATAAAATTATATCCTTCACTGGTTCTTTGAAATATTTTTTGTACGACATAATGAAAAAGAATCAGTAAGTATTGACAGACTGCATTCTGTAATTGTTCTATTAAAGCTGGAAAAACAATCATTCTTATTTTCATGTTTGTCACAAATACGCCGGAATTTTCTAAATGACAGAAAATAACACAGAAAACTAGAAAATGTCCATTTAAATTTATAATAGGCAATTTCAGTGCGTATGGGTGTTTTCAAAATATTATAATTTGATTTAGTTACTAGCTTTTTATCACGGATTTATATTACAATAATAACAGTAATATAAATCCGTGCTTTTTATCCTGGCATTAATTAGAGAAAATCTAGATCTAATAAATATATTCACTTTTTTCACTCCGTAGCGAGAATTAATCACATCTTTGTTTTTGTATTTTTTTCTATTGTCTTGATATTGAATTTATGTGTGCATACGTAAATTTTTACATGTTATAATCATTATTGAACGGTCAGTATTTACGCATTTAACTTTTCAATAAGCTAACATTCTATGCGGCCTGCATTATTTTATCCCCCATTTACGTCACATCCGGTAAGGGAAGTAACTCCTCCCTGACTGTTATCGCTTAAATGATAGGGTCTATACAGTACATGTATAACGTTAAAGAAACCGCCATTTTGTTTTCTAAGTGTCCATATTTAAATTGTTTTTATTAATTAAAATCATTGAAGTTATTTCTTTAGTTTATTGTACAATGTTTTTCCTTTGTTTATTCTTTACTTGGTTTTATTGTTTTGAACTCAAATGTCTCCCGCCGCCTGTCGTCGTCTTGTATCACATGAAAAGTTTGTGAACTCCGAATATTTTCTCTAACACGGTCATATTCTGTTTCCGGTGTAATGGCGACCATCTTTACTGTAACTGACTGCGGCAGATTTTTCAGCACGGTAATAAAGTTCTGTAAACTTTCTGCAGACATTTCTATCTCCCTCCAACTCCACACGTTCAATATTCAACATGTCACGTGACAGTAACAATGAACTTTCATCATCTAGATTGATGTCGTACAACGTAACATTAACTAATGACGGTGTTGTTATATTTAATTGTAGTCTCCCAGGTAACTCCTCCAAGTATAACTTTGATAGAGTTGAATGTTGAGACAAGTCCAAGTTCAATCTCTTACAATCATGGCCGCCATGTTCTTTACAGTATAACCTCTCCAATGTTAACTCTTTCATTGATTTTTGAGCGGAGATAAAATTGTAAAATGTTTCCAGTATTTTGTGAGATAACGTGAAGCGGACAATATATAAATATTGTAAGTTTTGTAGTCGGCTAAATTTTCATTTTAATTTCAGCATATTTTCCTTTTACCAAAACCAAAAAATAACTTTTTTAAAACGGGGAAACAATATGGGGTTTACCACCCTTTTTTTTCTCCTCGTCCCCCTGAATAAAGTTTCTGATATGATGAATCTGTGAGAGAAAACATCTAAAATTTCACGTAAACTGTGGAATAAAAGGGCCGCTGAGGGTTTATAAAGGTTTTTTTTATTTTGGGTTTTTTTTTTTAACAACGTTTAATGCCATTCCCGGTTTCCTTTGCGAATGAAGAAATTTTAAAACATAATTAAATATTATACTTTGGGCATTTCTTTAAACACGACATGAACTTTTTTCTGTATGTTATACACGGGATTATTGACATGACCCTCTGTCATAGTTCTATAGGCGCTTTTTTCTCGTCTTTATTTCACATACATCAAATCATTTGATATTTCACACATCAAGTCAGCATTCATTCCACTTATAAATTCACACATTTTTTGACATGTCCAGAATATCTTGAACATTTCTACATTTCTCTACAACAGTTTTCTGAGCATCACTTTTGAGAACTTATAAAGATGGCGGCAAAGAATTCTTGCACTGTTTTTTGTGGGAAAAATGATACTTTACTAAACTTTTTTTGTTAGTGTTTTTTTTGTTGTACTTCTGACAACATTCCTGAGTGAAGGATGAATTTCATCTCGTCTGGTGTGATGTATTTTCTAGCAACTGATCCATCAAATACCAGTGTGTGTTTTCTCTTGTGTTATTGAATAACGTATAATAGGCCAATTTCCCTAAACACATCAGGAGTGGATAGTATTTCGTACTGTTTTCATATTCAGCCAGGCATTCTGGGATATCACTATCAGAAAGGACGCAAAATTGTTGGAGATCTCCATGCTTCTGAATCGTTCTTGATAAGAGCAGCTCTACTATGTTTATATAGAGTTCACATTTTGAATTACCTATTTGAACACTGTCGCACCATAAACAAATTGTATATATCAAAAGTAGAGGCACAGAAGTAAGTTCATCGTTTTGTCTACTTTTGATTCCTGACATGAACGCTTTGACATCACGTTGTAATGCATCCTTATTCGGGTGAGATTTCAATCTTCGTAATATCCTTTCTGTAAGTGTGACTGCTGATTTGTAACTTAGTTTTGTAAGTTCTACCTTTTCCCCTACTTGACACGAATTTAGATTCAAAACTCCTAATTTCCATGGTCGCGTAGTGGTCAGTATTGTACACTTTTCTCGGTCATTCCTATGGGGGATTGATTTCGGTGATCTGTGACATTCCTTTTCGGGGTGGGTCCATTCATCTAGTCCATCAAGTATAACGAGGCATTTCTCATTTTTCAAAATTTTAAGGAGAAAATCCTCGGAAGGCTTTTCTTCTAGACCCAAATTTGAAACAATATTTTTAAATATGAGATCATCTATTGAACATAAATTGATCGAATCTCGCAGTAAGACCAAAAATAAGAAATCAAATCCATGCATACAGTCTATATCGTCCTTTTCAAAGGATTGAGTCCTGTCTTCATCTGGAAAATGAGCTTGACACCACGTGATCGCAAGATAGTTTGAAAATGCAGTTTTTCCGAGACCAGCATCAGCAATTACATGTATTTCTCGGTTAGCTTGATTTCCAGTTTTAAATATCTCCAATAATGACCTGGCATGTGTTTTTCCATCATTTCTCGTCGGTGCTGAGTTCAATTCAGGTCTTATGTAGAAAGAAGCCAAAGGCGTGTCATTTTCTTCGAAAAGGGGCGACAGGAAAACTTTTACTGTGGCCTCGTCTTGTAGAATTCAATCAAACCATCTTTGAGCTCTGAAAAAATGAAATTTAAAAAACTGTTAATAACTTTGAAATATATACTAAATATTACAAATTATAGTTAAACTTTAAACTTCTATTGGTAATATTACAAATAATTTATATATAATAAAATAAATATGTAATATCACAATGTTACAAAAAATTCCAAGTGGGTACTTAATAAGTAAATGCCCATTTATTTGGTTACATATTTGTTGATATAATCGAAAGGGTCAGAATTTTATTACCAGTACTGACTTAGAAACGAGACATAGCTGCCTCATGAAGCCTTTTTCTTTAATGGAAAGAAGACGATGGCCTCCAAAAAGCCCTTACCATCTAACTATGTAGGTGAGTAAAAACATAACAACAGACACACAATATTGTACACAATTTCATTTTGAATTCTAGAACACTACACAACAGATTGTATCCATTTGTTTGGCATATGCGTTTGTCTAAATATATTTGTATTCTCACCTGAGAACAATTATTACACAATTTCAAATTAAAAAGTAAATAATGCACATGTAAACGTGAAGACTACAGTATAGATTTGAAATAAAACAAACATCTTATTAAGAAAAGTTGTGAAGCTGGAATTGTGAAGAGACAGTGTAAAAGGCCCTGAATAATACCCGCACATTAAAGTGGCATTATAGCTTTCTCTTCTTTTTAGGGCGAAGCTGAGATCAATTAGTTATTTATTTCAAAAGATTGGCTATTTTTAAGACATTGAACAATAATTGATAAACACAAATGGTAAGGATAAAATATAAAACTGCCAAAAATATAAAGACTGTCACACATTTTTGAATTGAAATAGATTGAATATTACCGATATTTTCCAACTATTCCTGAAGGTCACGGATGTTATTTATTACTCGGTGTCGTTTATTATGAATGTGAAAACACATATGACAACATGTAAAGTTATTTTGATTTTACCTGAACACTCACCATTTACTTTTGGATAACCACGGTGTCACTTAAAGAGATTTAGCTACCTTATATAAACAATGAAAAAATAAACCACATTTTTTCTTATGTCAAAGGGGACAACTTGAATATAAATGTAAAATACACTGGGTATTTATACCCTTTTTTAAAAAACAGTAGTAAATATTTAGTAAAATTTGCATAAGTTTTCTAAAACTTGATCGACCTCTACATACTATAGTACTACATCCAGTATTTATGCGAATATGACAAAAAATGACAGACAACTATCGTTCCTAAAAGTGAACCATGATAAGCAATGTAGAACAGTCAAGCAAGCTCTCAAAGTTGGTTTATAATACAGAATTGATTTCAGTTCGATTAGTTACTATTTTTAATGCAGGTTTGTTTGTTTGTTTGTTTGATTTTACGCCTTTTTCCAACAGTATTTCAGTCATATAGGTGGGTAGTTTCCTAACCATCGTTCCTGGAGAGTTACACCAGTACTAGACTACCTTCCTCCGCGCTAAACTACCAAAGCATCTCCCGGGGATCGAACCCACGCCAGAGAGGTAACTGGATTAGAAGTCATCGACTCTAAACCCTCGACCACGTTTAATGCAGGTAATTGATCAATTTACAAAAGTAGTTCATCTACAATACTGACCGAGAACTAACATTTTCCTTTCAAACAATTTACATGACGGTGAGACTTAATTTGTCAAATTATGACATGCTTTTATGACATGGTAATAGTGAATATGTTCTCAAGGAGTATCTAGTGTGCATATATTGAAGGCAATCACAGATTAGCTGACGTTTTCCGAAATTGGCTGCTTTGTTAACAATGAGCATGCGTCCAATGGATTACAAGTCTGACAAAAAGGCCAGAAATGAAAATCCTAGGTCATGCAGCAGTTATAAATATACTTAAAAGAATATATAATAATTTCTACTTGCATTACAACTGACCCTTTGGATGGATCCACTTAATCCTAAGGGCATAATTTGTTACTCATATGTTTCGGTACCTTCATATGCATGTAGTTGTATGTCAAATCAGAGAAGAAAAAAATCACTGCTTTTAAGGTTCAACTTGAGGTCGAAATAAGACACCATTCCCCATTTTAAAGGGAAATTTTTTTTGGGCTTTTTGGTAATGTTTTAAAAAAAATTCCCCCGCCCAACCGAGAGGACCTGTAGTTTAAAAAAAATTTTTTTTGGTCACAGTTTATTAAATGACATAAAAAATTTAATAAATAAGGGACTTTTTTGTCCGTATTTTTTTTTACCATAATTTCCCCTCCTGAAGCTTTTTCCCCCACATAAGTAGGGTCCCGTAGCAATTCTTTTAAAATCCCGCATAAGACGAAAAAAAAATTTTTAAATAATGGCTTTAATTTTGGGAATCGAATAGGGGCCCTGCAAAAATTGCTGAAAGAAAACAAGAAAAAAATTAATACATTCTTAAATGGGTACAATTGCTTATTTTTGTGAATTTTATTTTGTGAAAAAAATTTTTAATGTAAAAGAAACAAACATTCTGATATTTTTATCTTTAAACATTTTCATAAAATTAATTAATTATCACCATATTTAATTGCTGCCTTTCAGATGAGAAAAAATGATTTCAGGAAATCAAAATATGAAAAAAAAATTCACGTCAACGACTGCTTTTAAGCATAAATCACAAAATAAAATTACAGGAAATTAAAAACCCTTTTTATACACTTAAGGTAAATTTCATTGAATAAATAATAGTCAAATTTAGATATGATTATTTATTCATATTAACCTCAATTATTTGGTTATAATTGATAAAAAAAACCCGAAAGACACAGTTTTAAAAATCTTATTTTACAATTAAATATGAAAAAGGTATACGCGCCGAGGTTAGCTATAATTTTAAATTTTCCCCGCAAGTCGCGGTGGTTGCTTGGGGTATCATTATACTTAAAATGGCACCATTTTCGAATACGAATCTCGGACAGTTTTCCTGCCGAAAGAATGAAAAAATACTTGCAATCAAAGTTTGCTGGCTCACATAAAAGATTATCGATTACTCTTTGCACACTTTTTTCTCTGCCTGAGTAAATAATATTTACGTGTTTTTTCATTTGCTTAAACCATCACTTACCAATACAATGTATGTGTAACTAATTTCTTTTCATTTTAAATATTTCCGTTAAATAGAATAAACAATTTCTTATTTACAAATGAATTGTTAAAAAACAACAATCCCAGAAGCATTTAAGATAATAACAATCGTTTGGGAAAAAATAAATGCATATAAATTGTAAATTTGTGTATGGACCAACTCAACCCCTAAACAAAACATAAAGACTCAAACCAAAACAAGCGCCTGCTTCTTCACCTAAACTATGTTAGTTGCATTTGACCCATGTATTAGCAATTTAGCAAACCAAATGCCAGCCACGATGGACAATTATGAAACTTTTGGTAGACACAAAGGTGAAATATATTTCGATTTTACACTAAACTAAACAAATTTTCTTTTTATTTTCTTGCAAAGACCGTTTTAAAAAGACATTTAAACCTAATTACTGAAAATGAAAAGCGCGCCTAATAATAATACAACGTGACGTCATTTACGGACGTCACGTCATTTAGTTGGTACCCCAGTACTGGTGCACGCTGGTATTTTCACTGAAAACAACGTCTAAGGGGCTTAAATTCAAAAAAACAGTGAAATATCAAAGTTGGTAATTTCACTGTTTTTATAAAACAGTGAAGTTACCAGTTTTCATATCACCCTATATAATTTTTTTAAACCACCGAAAGCATGTAAAAAATATAAAAACTTAACTCGTTTGCGCCATTAACCCTTCACTGTCATAGGGCGGCTATGCCGTCCCTGTTAATTTTCGGGTATTTGCCATATGGACGGCTTTTTTGGCCGTTTTTCTTTAATAATAATAATTATAATTATTTAATAATAATTAATAATTAATGAATAAATAAATTATTAAAGAAAATTATACCCATCGACAATAATTTATTATTTATGCTAACAGAGATTTTTGGAAAATATATAAAAATTATCAATAATACTTATAGGCAAATAATAATTAAATTATATTAGAATAATATAAGTAATTTCTTAGGAAAACCCTCTGGCCCAAATAGAGTTGATCAGTAAAACAAATAACCCTCTCGGCAGCGAAAGGGTTAAAAAATAGCGTACTTTTGATTTGATTGTTTTTGCACGGGGCTATTTGGCGCTACATTATGACGTCATGTAAAACAACACTTTAAACGGTCTGTACAACGGTAACGACTGAATTCATTTTCTTAGTTAGACCCACCACTTTTCTTTTTCATTCACAGCAAAATTCGGCAAAAAAAAGTGTTTTTTTATTTATCAGAATTTTTTCAAACAAAAGGCGCCCTTTAATGTAAAAACACAGGAGATAATAACGAACGGCGAAGTGCATTTTTTAAGAAATAATATATCCCAAAACTTTGTTTTTATCGCTCAATAAAAATCAGAAACAAAGAAAATAAATTCTTTTTAGAATTATACCAAAGGACATCGTCTTGTTAACATGTTATTGAATAATAATATAAACTAATCCACCTTAAATATAATATTAATAAAATATAAAACATAACAATTTACAAGCACAAAAATTCATGATAGGATAAAATACAATTGATAGTTCAAAATTGAATTTCTTAGCTTTACAGCTTCTTTGAATTATTTGCAAACATTTATTAATATTTTTTTTTATTTTTTAATACACAATAATTTCAGTAAATTTAAACATTAGATTGGTCTGTTTAAAAGTAACTTATTTATTATTTTTTATCTTAAATCTTACAAAAACTTGAACTACACAATTAAATGCATTTACTATCTTTATATCTAAAACATTACAGCATGACAGTATCTTTGTTCACGAGGAATGCTTGAATTAGTGCATTACCTTCCTGTTTGTATTGATGAGGGATGAAACAGAATATCTTAATCGACAAAAATACATTTCTAAATTTACGCTTGGTAAAATGTCAAGAAATTTTCGTAACTACAGACACGATTTCACAAAAGTTTGTAATTGCATAAAAACAGAACTTCGATCTAGGACACTGGCCCATTCTTGTTTACTACGTGTCAATAACTCTACTTTTAAAATTTTGAAGAAACAATTTAGGATCATTATAATTATCACTTTCAAAAATATCAGCAAAACCATAATCACCATAACAACTTTCTTCACATTTGAGATACCCAATTTTTACACCCCTTTTACAATCAATTACCAAACCTTCTCTATACATCTGTTATTTAAAAAAATGATATTATCCGAGTTTTTCAATTTTTGCACCAAAAAATTTAATTATTCTAACATTAACGGGACACATATAAATGGATTATCTTCTAATTCGAACCATAAACAGCAACAGAACAAGTATTAGGTTTTACATTTAATAATCGTTTACAAAATTTTAAATGAATTCTTTCTATTTCTTTAGATTTTGTTAACCCCCATATTCAGATCCATATCCTAAAGATAGAGCCTAACAATGCATCAAATAACTGGCATTAATTATTTTGTTTTAAATCAAATTTCTTACAGTTATGAAATAAAAAATTTAGAAGCCTTTAATGCTTTCCCTATTAAATGTTCCTGATTAAGGTGTGAACGTTACCAGTATAGTTAAAAACATACCCAGGTAGTTAAAATCATTTACAATATTCTAAAGATTTGGCCCTTCGTATGAGTCAAATGTTCTTGGGATAAAGCTCCTCCACGCTTCTAAAAAACCATTACTTAAGTTTTTTAGTAGTATTACCTTTGAGACCCCCAAGTTATTACAATATTGAAAAAAAAAAGATCTAAAATTATTTTTTTAAGTTCTATTGGTGAACTTCCCACGATGGCCCATATCATCAGAAAATTTAATAATAAAATCAATATAACAAAACCTTTTTTAAATTGTTCCCCAAGCCAGTCTTCTAATGTTTGTCTTGCAAATAAACGGTTCCAAATCCTCAACAAAGAGAAAAATAAAAATTTGGAGAAATTTCCTCCCCTTACGTAGGCCAATTGGGCCATAAATAGAAATAATCAGAAATAACCTAGAAACATGAATTTAAACAGATTTTACATTTTGGTACATATTCTTTAATTTTTCTTTAAAATTTTACCTTGGGGGCCCCAATTTTTTAAATTTTGAGCCATAATCGTTTTTGTAAAAACTACCAAAACTTTTTTCATATCAAAAAAAAACTACATTAAAAAAAGTTTTTTTGTTTTAAAAAATTTTTTTTTTAAAAACAACAAATTAAAAATAAATCCATTTAGAAAACCCCCTTTTGGGAAAACCCAATTTTTTCATTTAAAATAAAAATTTCTTAAACCCAAAAAATTCAATTCTTTTTTAAGCACAGTGGTAAAAAATTTTGGAAAAAAAAGCTTAAAATAAGTTATACCTCTATAATTTTTAACACATTTAAATACACCCTTTTTATGCAAAGGTATTATAAATTTCCTCAGTCCCTTTCTCTGGATAAAAACCCCATTTAAAATGGGAAATTAAAAATATTTACAAAAAATGCGCAAACCTATTATACCAAAACCTTCTATGAAATACTTCATTCATTAAATAACACTACCTAAAATTTCCCTTTTTTCCAATTTAATTTAACAGCTTTTGAAATTTCCCTCTAAATTATTGGTTTATTCCTAATTCTTCAAATGCGAGTATTCAAATTCATTTAAAAGAATGGCTTATAACAAAATTTTTTCTGCATCAATATTTGTACAGTTAAAAAAATTCGCCACTTATCTCTCAAAAATTCCCTTAAATACAGTACAGGATAATTATACCCTTTATCGAAAGATAAACCTCTTCCGGACGGGGGAAGAAACTAAAAATGCAAAACGTATGGTAGTCCACTTTTCACGCTACCATCAACACAAACCTCGGTCGATCGGTTCATCAAGGTCAACCCTCAGGGTCACGGATCCCAAATATCCATTCATTATGCAACACAAAATTTATCAGTCCAAAAAGCTTATAACTTTTAACACTGTTGAATTTAACAAACTATTTAAAACTAAACATACAGTGATTTAGGAAGTATCCCAAAGTTTTAAAAAAATTTGTTTTAAAAGTTTGTGGGATAAAAGGGAAAGTGAAATATTTAGGGAAATTTTTTGAAATTGGGAAAAAACAAATTTTATTTTTTTCTGATAGGGCAATAATTTATAAACGTAAAAACCCTTTTTTAAAAAAATGGCCCCCTATATATAATATGCCTCGATCAATGTACTGGGAAAAACTTTAAAGTTATAAAAAAATGCGGGAATCGACTATTCTTTCGTCTACGGGGAAACCCTTTCCCTTTTAATTTTAAAACAGGACGACAATTCACGACAACTGACGCCCTGTTTTAAAAGTATTGTATTTTATTTTTCCCACCTCTTGTAGGTGACCCGGGGACTGCCAAAACAATCATTTTGAACAAAAGAGCGACCGTATTCAACCTTATTTGAAAAATAAACCCCAAGACGAATTTTAACCAATATCCTAGTTTATTTCGTTTTGAATATACAAAGTACATGGCAATAAATAAAAGTACAATTTATTGCTCATTTAAATCTAGCACTATGCTGTAATTTTTTTTTGTTTTTTATAGACTCACCAAAATACATGCCACATTATTAACAAACACATTACAAAACAAAATTGAAAAGGGTATATGGCAAATAAAAAGAAATTTTAACAAAAATTACAAAGAGGACTGTACACCACTGGCCATAGCTGTTCGCAGAACGGTGGGGTTCCCATCGCAGGGTATGGTGAAGTATTCATCGCAGAAGCGGTGGATAAAAATGGGCCGTTTGCTGTTGTCGGTTTTATGGTATTTGATGAATTTTTGCTTTAGTTTTAATGTTTTACTGGAAAACAATCAATGGGTTTGGAGCCCACATATTACTCTTTTAACTAAATTTCAGCACACGGGGCAATTATTACCGTTTATGCAAAACACTTCTTAACCCGTTTTATGAGGGACGCCCCTTTGCCTTATAAATTTGGTTTTAAAAACATACAAATGTGTGCAAAAAACCCCATAATTTCATTTGGCATCACATCGAAGAATGATACTTTCACCCAAAAAAAACCAAAAATTGGAAAATTGCACATTTATTTTCCAATTTATTAAAAAAAAATGACAAAAAAAATTTTTTGTCGTAGACGGCGGTGAATTCGATTGCAACGCAGTGCGGTGGGCCCGATACCATTTTTGTATATTTTAAGAGTTTAACTTGACGTAACGCACTTTTCAATTGAGTACAGCCCTTTTCTTACTTTGACATCTGAGAAAGTATAAAGTATTTTTGAGTGTGAATGCACCATTCCAGTTGAAAAGCGCAGGAAAGTAAGCACATATAAAGTGCCCTTTATCATATTTGTATTTCTAAGTTCATATTAGGGATTATGCATTTGACAACCCGGACCGTAGAGGAAACGGTGGAAACAAAGAGTCATAATATTTGACCTTGATGCACCACCGAAAGGAAATTCCACAAAAGTGATGAATCTAGCCAAAATATCATATGTGTCAGACATTTACATGTTACATGTGATCACGTGTTATACCTTATAACCAATGCCGAGTTCTGACTTATTAAAAGCGGCATGGCAGGGATATATATATGCAGATATTTATGCATTACGGCATATGAGTTATAAAAACATAAAGTTAAAACATATTGCAAGAGTAAGAACAAGATATTGTAGTTTCAAATTGGGCAGAAGGGTCCACTTGCCTAAGTAAAGAGATGACTTGTTTTTATTTATAGCACTTTTAGACAACAAAGTTAGTTTGTTAGGTTTGGCTTTGCTACATAAAAAGACGCTAAAAACATGTACAAAATAGGGATATGAACTGCTGTTTGTTTTTGATTGTCAGGAACAGTGGATTATATAAAGATATACACACATATACATAAATTTATTCATTTTGATCCCAATGTGTTCTACATCTCATATGTTTTACTGCGGGTTTTCATTTCATGCTGTGAAGGCTTCCTATTTGCTTTCCTGATGAGATAGTTTTGAATGTCGTCAAGATGACATTTATCCATATGTATCCAATCTCTGGATCCTTCAAATTGATAATGTTTCTTACCATTGATGAACCTATCTTTGATGATTTTCCCTAAAAATAAGTCCTCACCATTGGTTTCTTTATCTCCTAAAGAGGATCCAGCATTAGTATGTGCTGTTTCAGACTGCATAGGTTGATGCAACACTTGTTCCCTAGCAGGTGGAATAACCTTGGAGAGTTTAGGTTTGGGCTTGACATAGAGTTTCAATCTTGGCGCATTTACCAAACCTTTCAATGGCAATTGAGTCTTTATGTCTATCAATCGATAGGTGAAATTTGGTCCGCATTGTTGGATGAGGTATGGACCTACATGTTTTGGCATGAGCTTGGGTGAACTCCTTTCTTTGATTTCATATTTTTCAGAAGAACCCAATCCCCTGTTTTAAAGCCTGGTTCCTTTGATTTTGCATCATGCCGTTTCTTTGACATCTCCTGAGATATCTTGAGATTATCTCCGGCAATTTGCCTATTTACGCCTAGGTTCCTGTACATTTGATCAAACAATGATACTCCATCTAATCCCATTTCTGTTTTTGGGATGAGAGAAGTATCGATGGGCAGGTTCATTTCTTTTCCAAAGAGCAAGTAAAAGGGTGAGAATTGTGTGGATTGGATTGATGGTGACATACGGATAGCTAGCTAGGATGTCTTTTCGAAATTGTTTAGGCACAGCTACTTGGTAAATAGTTTGTTCTGATTTGCCACGTGACATTCTTGTTGGTGAATACCCGTTTTAGGTTTTTCCCAAAGTGTTTCGATCGATTTTCTTCTTCATCCTTTTGTTTGCTTTCCGGAAAACTCCATTTCTTTCGATATCTGGGTCATCTTTTTGTTTTGATTCCTGTTGTTTTCTTGATTTAGAGTCTTTTACAAAATTATTTGAATTTGGATTATTATCTACATTAGTTATTTTGTCTATACAACCCTCTTTATTTTTAGATACATGGATTCTTGCTGTAGCTGGGTTTAAATTTAAAAGTTAAAGAAAACTTTCAATTCCCTTTTTTGGTTCTCCTAAAACCTTTTCCCCTGTATTTTTGAAAAAAAAAACCAATGCCCCCAAAATTAAAAATTTTTTTGATTTCTGGTTTGTCCCCTTTTGTTTAAATCTACAGATGAAAAACCTGACAAATAAATTAAATTTTGTTTTCATTTTCCAAAAGGGGCCCCTGTTTGTTTTGGGTTTTTCCCTTTTAAAGGGTTTAGGAAACTTTAAAAAAACAGATACATTGGCCCCATCAAAAATAGAAAACGACGATACCAGGGGATCTTTCCCCTTTTTGATTTTTGCAGATCCTTTTCCCCATGGAAGAAACCCCAAAAGTTTTATTGCCTGCAAACTCCCTTTGACCATTTTTCCCCAAATCTACTTGAGGTGTTTCCCCTTTACTTTGTGCATCATATTTAAAAAACCTTGTGGGGCTGTGGGTTTTATCTTAAATTGCCTATGTACCAAAAATTGGGGTTTTTTTATGTCCGAATTTCCTTTTCCCAAAAAAAGCTAGAAAATTCTTTATCCGTAAAAACCCCTTTTCCCTTTCCTAATCTGTACGTTTGAGGGCCCACCCCGTTTAAAACACCACCAACCCCTTTTTTTCTCCATCAGACCCCTTTTTGACTCAAAAAATTAAAGGGCCCCCAAAAGAAGTATTCGAGGCCCTCAGTGGTGAGTAAAGAAAGGGCTGGGGTTTAATTTGGGTGGATAATAATCCCCTTTTGGAAACTGTAAACCCAAAACATGCTTTAATTCTTCAAAAAGGGGGGTTTTTTATCCTCCCCATTTTTAAACCCTTTCCGGTTTCCTTTTTTAATTGTCATTTTAAAGGGGAAAGTAATTTTTTTAGTAATTAAGGTTAAAAAATTTCTGTAGTAAATACAAAGTCCTAGAAAAAGAAACAAAGTGATCTCTGGTTTGTGGGAGTTGGAAATTTTTATCCACAGGGTTGGGGTCTTTTTCCTTGTCTAACCCCCAACTCCCCCTGTTTTTAAAGAAAATGTTTCCCCCAAAAAAATTTAATCCTTTTTTAAGGGGCAAAAGTGACATTTTTTAGGTTTTTAATAGTAAGAAATTTTTCCGAAGTTTTTTGGAAAAAAAAGATATAAATGAAATTAAAATGTTGATCCCAAAAAATTTTGGGTAAAATACCAGAATAAACATCCCATTAAAAAAAATAAAATCTTTCTTCCCAAATTTAAAAATTTCCCCAAAAAACTTTTGTCAAAAAAGCAAATTTTAAAAAGACATGGGCGTGTTTCCTTTAACCCAAAAGGAAAATTTTTTGAACTCATAGATACCCGAAGGAGTTTTTTGAAAAAGCCCCCTTTGTGGCGGTTTTTGTAGGGTTCCCCCCTTGGCATTGCCAAAAAAAACCCGAAAACCCATGTCAAAGGTTGAAAAAATACTTTTTGCTTTTGAAACCCCAAACATTTTACAGGGCCCCTATTTTTGGGGGAAAGGATGGCAATACTTTTTTTTTAATTTTGTTTTTTAAATTTCCTATAATTATGGCAAAATTTTTTTTATGATTTCCCTTTTACCAAACAAAAAGGACTATGCCCAAAAGGAGCTAGATTCTCCCAATAATCTTGGCCCATCAAGCATTTTTTGGGACCTCTTTTATCAAAAACTTTTTTTCTGAAAAAGGGTTTTTTCCCCATAAAAAGGTATCTAAATGGTCCTTTTTTAAACCCCAGTATCTTTTTTGTGTGACTTTTACAAATTTTTGTTTTGCACAAGTCATTTTAGAGAAATAGAGAAAACATCTTTTTTTCTTTATTTAAAAAGGATTCCCTTTTTTTTTGTTCATCTTGTGTAAGGTAGAATTAAGGGAAAAGGGAAAAAAATTTTGTTGTTTTCAACTTTTTTTTCCCCCTTGTAAAATTCCCAAAGTTTTGTTCATCCCGAGGGGGTTTGCAAAAGTTTTTTATCATTAGCAAAATGTTTTTTCCCCTATCCCGATAGATTGTTTTCATTGTTAGTGTCAACAGAAAGAATACAATCCCCTTTTCAAATTTCAGTCAAGTTTTTAAAAAAAGTAAACAACAAAGGCAAAAATACAAAAGGTATTAAAAAAACCCCTTCAAAAAATTCTTTATTATTTGGGGCCCTTTCGTTTTTCCTTGGGTTTTTTACTAAACATTTAGCGCCGGCAAAATTCATATTTAGAGGGAGTTAGTTGGTTTTTTATCAGGAAAGTAACCCTTTACCTTTTCTACGTGAAACCCTTTAAAAGGATGGGCTTTCCCTTTAATTAAACAGGAATGCAAGGGCTATATAGAACTCTTTTGCTAAACCCGCCCTCGGACCCCAGCCCGTTTTAATTCCCTTTTGGGGTTTCATCTTTGTTTTTTTAATTTTCAAATAAGTTTTTAGAAAAAACTAGTGTACTGGGGAAAAACATGGAATGTTTAAGGAAAATGAGTTTTTTTAATAATAAGGGAATTTTGTTTTTAAAATTTTTCCCGCAATTTTAAAGTTTTTGCCCCAAACCCAAAACCTGACACCTCAGCAAATTTTTTTTATCATTGGGACATTTGAAAACCCCTTTTAATGTAAAAATTTTTTTAGAAAAGACTGAGAAGTTTTCATGAAAATTTCTGCACCAGTATCAAAAAAGACAAATTTAATTTTTTTTGTTTTTCCCCGTGTTGGGAAATATAGTAAATTTTTTTTGGGAGGCCCCGTCATAATTGCAAATTAAATGGGGGATTATGGGAAATTTTAGACTATTGAAAAAGTAATTAGATTTGAATGTTTTTCTTTTTCTTAACATTTTGATTCACCATGCCTTGATTGTCAGTATGCCTACCCACAGGTTTCCTGTAAGTCGGCACGTTTCCCTAATGTACATATCGGAGATGACCAACCTCATTACATTCATAGCAAGTAGCTTTCTGACCAGGACATACATTGTTATTAAAGAAACTACAAAATCTAGCCCTTTCCCATTGCATGAGGACACGTAAAGCTGAAATTTTGTGAAGTTTTTGCTGATGGGGGTATGTTTCCCGCAAAGAAACCCCCAAAATTTTGATTTAAAATGGGCCATGGGGCCTCTTTTAAAATTTGGGTTTAACCCAAATTTCCCCGGCATGACAGTTTGTAAAGTTTGATTTTTTTGGGGTTTAAAAAACACTAACTGGTGCAAAAAACCAAGACGGGGAATTTTCCCAGTAAGCATAAGCAAACAAGTTTTTGAAACCAAAAGGGTCTTACGTTTTAAATACCGGGTTTTTTGGTTCTTTAAATTTTTAAAAACCTGTGAACGTCGGGGTAAAATTTTAACCCTTTTTAAAATGAATAAGCTTACCCCCTTTTGCCCTTCTGTGAATTTTCCCCCGGGAAATGGGGGAATTTAAAAAACGAAAATAAAACAAAATTTAAAAATACTGAAAAAGGGGGGTTTTAACAAAGTGATTGATTCAATTTGGGAATTTTGGGGTTTTATTATGGGGGATAATAGAAAAATCCGGGGGGTTTAAAAAGGGAACCCTCCCTTTTTAAGGGGGCAAAAATCTTTAAATTTTGGGCCCTTCTTTTTCCCTCTGAAAGGGTCCCCAAAGCCCCGGCCCCTTTTCCAAAGGCCCCCAAATTTGTAATTTTTTGTACTTTTTTTTTTTTTTTTTTTTTCCCCCAAGGCCCCACTTTTGGGGTAACCCATTTATTCGCTTCGTAAATATACCCATTTTGGGGGTGGGAACCCACCCCCACAGGGGGTTTTTAAAATTTAAATTGTTTTAAAAAGCTTTATAAAAACGGTTTTTCCCAAGGAGGGGGGGAACCCCAAAATTTTAATAAAGGGAAAAAAAAAAAAAACCCAATTAAAAAAAAAAAATCAAAAAAAAACCCCCAACAAAAACCACAAAAAGGGGGCCACACACAAACCCCAAACCCCAAAAACCTCAAAACCCCAACACCCCGACACTAAGGAACAACAAACAACAAAAAAACAAAAAGAGACAGGGACGAAAAACCCCCTTTCAAAATTTGGGAACTCATAACCAAAAAAAATTTTTTTTAAGAAATGGGTTTTAAAAAAAGCATCAACAGTATATAAAATCAAAAAGCATGCTTTTTTGGCTTGAATTTTTTCCTAAAAAACTTAAACTCAAAAAAAAAAATTTTCAGGGGGTAGAAAAAAATATTTTTCAGGCTGACATTTTTTTTTTTTTTTAAAATTTTAAAAAAAAAAATTTTTTTCAAAAAAAGCCCTTAAAAACCCATTTTAAATTTTTTCCCGGAAAATTTTTATTATTTATAAATTCCCCCCCCTTTTTTAATCAGTTTTAAAAAGGGCTTTTGTTTTTAAAAATTTTTTTGGCCCTGCAATAAATTGGGAAAAAAGAAAGTTTAAAAGCATTTTCCACTGATAAATATACATTTTTAAAGTAATACTAAAAAAATTTTTTGCGTTAGATAAATCATCCTTTTTGCATTATAGCCAAACTCATTTTTTTATCCCCCAAAGAAAAAAAAGGTGCTTCTTTTAAAATTTTTTAAAAAATTTCCCGTTTAAAAAATTTTTTAAACAAGGGGACAACCCAGAAAAAGGATGCCAATGCTTTCAAAAACCAAATTACTAAACAAAAAAAAACAAAAAAGGAAACCTTTCTTTTATCCCTTAATTTTGTAAAAAAGATGATTGGTTCCAAAAATCCGTTTTTAAAATTCTTTTTTGGGAACCTTTTTCCCAACCCTTAGCCCCTTTTTGGGGTTAATTTTCCAAAAAAAGGGAAATTTCCCGAAAAATTAGTTTTTCCCTTTCGTTTTCCCCAAAAAAGCAAAATTAAAGGGGGGTTTAAAATTTGGGTCCCTTTTTTTGGGATATTTGGGGTTGGGGGTTTTGGGGGAATTTTTTTTTTTTTAATTTTATTATAAAAAGGGGTTTTGCTCCATTTTAGGGTCTGAAAAATTTATTTTTTAAAAGTTTTTGGGGGGGTTTTTTTGTGGGGGGCCCAAGGGTTTTTTCTTTTGGGATGTTTTTAAGATTAAAAATTAAATATTTTTTTAAAAAATTGCTTTACTGATAAAAATTCAATCCGTTAAAAAATTAAAAATATTAGTTTGGGGACATTGTATCTTTTTTAAAATTCATTATAAGATAAAAAATTTCCCAAAAGATATAAAGTTGGGTTTTTATGTTAAAACTCCAGCATCGAACCCCTGAATTTTTTAAAAATACGCTTTTTGGGCCAATTAATAGTTTTTTGTTATAAAAAAAAAGGATGGGTTTTTCCCAAGAAAGGGTTTTTTGGAAATTTGGGAAATTAAAAACAAAAATAGGGGGTGAAAATGCTGTAAAGTTTCCCTTTCCCAAAAAAAAAATTGTTTAATTTCCTTTTTTCAAATTTATCAAAAAAATTTGGGTTTTCCCCAGTGAAAAAAAATTTTTTCAATTTTTTTTGGGGCGTAAAGGAAACTTTTCCAAAAAAAACCCTTTTAATTATTCTTTTAAAAAATGGGTTTTTTTAAAGACAAAGATAAAGGCAGAAAAAAATTTTTTCATCTCAAGGGGGGCCCTCCCTCATAGTTTTTAAAAAATAACCGGGGAAAACCCTTTAATTTTTTAAAATTTCCCCTTTCCAAAAAAAGTCATAAAAACATTTTATTTAAAACAGAAATTTCAATTTTCAGAAGGGTTTGGTAGTGGAAAAAGAATAAAATGATTAAGAGAAGTAAAAAAAAAACCCAAAACCAAGTTTTTTTTTTAATTGGGAAAGGGGGTTTTTTACCAATTATTGGTGGAGGGGAAATTTTTTTCCCTTTTTCCCAAATTTTTGAAAATTAACCCTTTTGGATATTTTCTATTCTTTTTGGTAAAATTTAAAAACTATTAAATTTTTCTTAAATCAACATGAAAATTTTTTGCCTAAAAATTTTAAAAATTTAAATTTTATTTCCAAAACAATTTTTCCCTTGTTTTTAATTTCTGTTTTTTTTAAAATATTTATTTTTTTCCCCCTTTTCCCCAACAACCTTAGTTTTTATAAAAAAACATTTTAAATCCCCCAATGTTTTTGGGAAAAACTTGGGCAAGATTTTTCCCCCAAAAATTTATTTAAAGACGCACTTGATCCATCTAAAAACATTGGTTTTTTTTTCATCTGAAAAATTGGGGAAATTTTGCCCAACATTGGGTTAAATTTTTAATTTAAAAAAATCTTATATTTCTTTTTTTTTTAAAAACTAAAAAATTTTAGCAACAAAAAAATATAAAAATAAACATGAAAGAGGAAACTCCCTTTTCGGCAGCCCCCCTAACCCATTTTTCAAAATTTTGTAAAAACCCCACATTGAAATTTAAAAGAAAAAAGGGTTTCTCTTTAAAATAAAATAAAACAAACCATTTTTTTTTTAAAAACGGACCAAAGTTAAAAAAAGAAAGAGTATTCAATGACCAAGAGAGTGAATCAAAAGCTTTTTCAAAATTTCTTGAAAGGAAAAGTCCAGGAATGTTATTTTCTTCAGTATACTGCATGATATCATAGATAAGACGGGTATTTTCTCCAATATATCTTCCTTTGATGAGACCTGTTTGATCTTTATTTATTAGTTTATCTAGAGTAAGTTTTATTCGATTCGCTATGCAACCTGCAGCAATTTTGTATACGGTATTTAGAAGTGTTATAGGTCTCCAATTTTTCACGAATTGTTTAGGTTTATTTTCTTTTGGAATACATGTTATTACACCTTGTGTTTGGGTCACTGACAATTTATTTGAAGTATAAGCATCATTGATAGCTCTTACCACAAAAGGACCTAAATTTTTCCAGAATACCTTATAAAAATCTGCACTAAAGCCTGATGTCCCCGGGCTTTTATTATTTGCCATATTTTGTAAAACTTTACTAGCTTCTTCATAATTTATATAGCCTTCTAATACATTGGATTCTTTGTACATTTGCTCTGCATCATTGTTTTCCCGCTGAGCAAAAAGCTCAAATCTTTCAAGCCAAGAGTCAACATCTTCAATATCATTATAACCCTGGAGGCGAAAGTTATTCAGATAACTGGAGCTTTGTCTTGTAGACATAGTGATTAATGATGTAGCGGCTACCGGTGGAGCTGTGACTGTTGTCAGAGAACTCGTTGATTGATTACGCCTTGGAGGGCGGATTGGAGTAACTGGAGATGAAGATGATTCTCCACTTCGAAGGTAGTATCGGTTGACTGGATCTGACATCGACCACCACTGTTACCCACCACTTGTTATACGTGTTCGATGCGCGCCCCGGTTTGGAAATATATTCTAGAGGACTGATAAATAAAAATCCAAGATTTAAATTTTGAAAAACATAAGTTCTTTATTCTGTGACAGTCAAGATGGAATATCTATTTATATTACAATACATTATAAATAATTATAATAATTATTCAGTAATTGCAATATTTAAATTAACAAATACATGGGGAATTAAACAATAACTCGCATTGCATGTGAGAAGATACCGAGATCTTGGTCGATGATAAAAATGCTTAATAAACCGATACTTATAAAATGAACTTTTAAATAGCTTTGAAAAGAAACTGATGATTGAGTTAAAGAGCATTATCTAAATATTTAAAACCAACTAAATCAATATAAATTATGTGAATAATATTACTTATGGAACAATTTATTAATAACTAAAATAAAAATATTTTATTTACAAATTAATATAAATAAATACTTTGAGTTAACATTTCTTACAAAGCAACAACTTAATGTTATACATGTGCATTATCCTATGATAATTTACTTTACTTCCCCAATAAAAAAATTTCCCCAAGGGTTTCTCATTTAATTTAAAGGGTTTAAAAAAAATTTAACAAGGGTTTTATTTTAATATTAAAAAAACAAATGATTTTTTTAATATGCCAAAGTATTGAAAAAAATCCAAAAAATTATATAATTAAAAACATATTTGGGAGAAAAAAACAATTAAAAATTAAAAAAAACATATTTTTTAAACAGGGGAAAAAAATTTAATGGGAAAACTGAAAGATATAGAAAAAAATAAAAAACCCTAAAAACCATCCTGAAAAAAATGATAATCCAAGTTTTTAAATTTAAAAAACAAAAAAGTGTTTTATTTTTTTGACAGTCAAGAGGGAAAATTATAAACCCTTCCCACAGTTTTTTCCCTGCCCCCGGATATTTTTCCCATAAAAAGAAAGTGAACCCAGTTTTAAATCAAAAAGGGAAAGGTTTTTGGGACACATTTTAAAAAAAAAAAGAAAGGAAATAAAAACCCAAACCCATATTCAATAGATCTGTGGTGGCAGATCTCATAAAATTTTTCCCTAAGGGCCTAAAAAAACCCTGATTATATAAAAATATTGTTTAACCCAAAAACCCCTAAACATCCCCTTTTTAAATTTTCCTTTAAAACCCCGGGGTTTTAAAAAAATTTTTGCGTTTTAATCTGTAGATTTTAAACTTAGTTATAATTTAAACTTGAAAACATTTTTTAAAGTGAAATTGGGAACAAAGTTTAAAAAAAAATAAACACGTAACCCCAAATTTTTTGAATAAAAAAAAAAAAACTTAAAATAAGGGAAAAAAAAGAAATTTTAATATTTATAAATAAATTATACCCCTTAAAGTAATGTGCATTAAATGTTTAAAGGGTTTTAAAAAACAAAAAATTACAAGGGCAAATTTTGATTATAACCCCAAAATATTCAGGAAACAGTCCTAGGTTCAAGGCTTTTGTCTACGAAAGAAAACATATTTAACAGAACCCTGATAAACTATCATAACCCGGGGCCTTTTGGGAATGTGGATGTGGGGGGTGGGGGGTGATACAGGATATTCTTATTTTAAGATTAGGAAAAAGAGTTAGCAATTATTTCAGGAAAATACTTTTTAAAAAAAGGGTTTAGAAGATGTTTCCTGTTAATGTTTAACATCCCAAATGCTTAATAAATAATCTCACAAAAACCACGAATTTGGGTTGCTTTTCCCGCAATATAGCTTAATGTCTACAAAAATGACTTGTTCTAACATGGTCTTTGAACCTGCAATACCGACCCAAATTTTAACAAACTTGATATTGCACCCAGATGTCTCTTTAATGAAGGGCAGTCATCGTATATTATAAACAAGAATCCCCTTGCCAACAACTGTTGGGCTTACCAAAAAAGACCAGCCAGCCCCGTGAATTCTGGTTAAAACTTTTTCGGGAATTAAGGAGTTGTTGAAATTTTTTCCTCCCCCCGGTAAATTTTGTCAATTGGAAAAAAATTTAAATTTTTTCCCTTTTAGGAAGGGGAATAAACCCCGAAAATAAATTCAAACATTTTTCCCCCTCTTAAATAAAATTTTTCCGTTTTGGGGATAAGCCCACTTTTTGGGCCCCAAATTTGGGCCCCTGTTTTCCCAATCGCTCTTAAAACTTTAGGCCTTTTTATTCCCCCAATTATGGGGTTGCCTTTCTTTGGGGGTTAATTCCAAACCCCCAAACCCATGTTTTCATTTTGTTATTAAAAAGGGGGGAAAAAATTGCATTTGAAAAATTTTTTTAAATGGGGAATAAAAACCTTTTTTATTTAAAAAAACCGCAAAAGTATTATTTTCTGGGCCCTTAAAAAAACCCGTATGATATACATTTTACCCAAAAAATTTTAAATTAAAATAAAATACAAATTATTTAAAACAAAAATCGGAAAAAACTTATTTTCATTTTCCTTTATTTAAATAAATAAAAGGCAATAATATTTCATTTTTTCCCCAAAAAATCACGGCATTCAGGGAAAAAACTGGGGTTTTTCAGCAAAAAACCCTTTTTTAATTTTTTAAAAAAGGTTAAAGGGATTTCATTCAAAAAAAAGGTTTTATTATTTTTTAAACCCCTTCCCCGGGTTAAATAAAATTTCCTTTCTGGACACCAAAACTTTGGGGTTCCATTTTTCATTTTTAAAAATTTTAAATTTTTAATTTTAGAAAAAATTTGTAATTAAATAAGAAAATCAAATTTTTTTTAATTACCCAGAAAAACTTAACGCTATGAGACAACCCTAAATGACGTCAATATGGGGTTTTTCAAATATTTTTGTCTTTAAAATCAACATTTTTTTTGGAATGAAACCAAAAAACATACGATTTATAACCACTTAGAAAAGGGCCCGGTAACCCCAAATTTTGGTTATGTCCAAAAATCCTAAAAAAATTCAAAAACATTAAAAGTAAGAAATGTTTCATTTGTTGAGCAACCACCATCTCTCTACAACAGTCAATTTTGGACTGTCCGCCTGCTAGCTGTTGTAGGGAGGTTGCAATGTAAATAAAAGATTATCGAACTGTAGAACACCTTCAGCAAATATTGATTAATAACAAATTTGTTTCTAAAAAAAGAGACAAGACTTCATCCCCCCTTCCGAAAGAAATTGTGACTGATCAGTTTTCTTATTATCGCTTTGACAACAAAAGACGGTCAGTAACTTCGGAATAGGAATTGTACATATTTCCTTCAAAGATACATAATACCTCAGAAATCACTTTTCTCCTGTTGTGTATTTAGAATATTTGTGTGTTTATCGCCTGATGAAAATAGCACTGAATACACTGAATATGAACTTATATGTGATAAAGATAGCAAATGTAAAACGATGGTATTTGACTTCCATACAAAACACAAGATAACTTTTAGTGAAGTGCATGTGCAGAATACGATTAAGGTATATGGCCAAGGGGTATCCTTTTGGAAATTGTGAAGGGCATTAAAGGAAGTTCTTTCAGGTTTAATGGGCCTTTAAGCCTTTTGCTGAAATGTAGGACCGATAAAGTACGTTTGGTTATAAAAACTTTTCAAGAAAGCTTTCCAATACGTAGATATATTTTATAGTGGCACTATCGAATAAATAATATAAAATTTGCTCTAAACATTATAGCGTGGTTCGTCAGCTTTTTTCCACTTCTTTGTTCTTATCAACAGGCAAAGAAGCCGTAAGAAAACATATCGTCGCCTTATTCTAAAAATGTCCTAACTCCATTTTTACCAAAAATGAGATAACTGCACATTTATTTTAGTATAAGTTTGTTCTATCTCCAAAACAAAACATGTACAGATTTACGTCATACTTTTGTAGATATAGCGTCTGCATTTTGTTCTATGTCCAATGGAAAGCTTTGCTGTTAGCCTTTTGTCGTCGTATCTCCAACACATGTAACACTTTTAGGCTAATTTTTCGTGCCAGCCAATCAAGTTAGAAAATATATGTCATGTGACCTGAAGGGGCCTGACAATATAATTGTTCTAACTCCAGTGATAACAAACAAACAATCGATCTAAATCAGCCAGCCAAACTAGGAAAGTAACAGTTAAAAAATGATTTCTTGAAGAATGTAAGTAATAATATTTTAGCTATTATACGTTTTATAAGTGAATTTATATTTTGCATTAGTATTGTTTTCATCGTATTATGATTCTTTATATATATTTTTTCTCCAAAGTGTGACAATCACATAATTCGGATATAACCATATTCTTATATCGTATGAACTATTGGAACTTTTGGAGTATCTAACATTGATGAAAGTGTTTGTTTAATTGTTAATGCTATTATTTTGTCAATTTCAGGTCAAACTTACTTATATTCAATGCAAGCGTTCGTCCTTACAGAAAAAAATTTCTCTTA